>NC_056731.1:1654453347-1654615503 GCF_019279795.1 Protopterus annectens | reverse complement strand
CATATCCGTGTCCGATGTAATAGACTCGGGGGAGTCCACGTGCTTCCTCTTGCACGATCTCTTCCTTGGGGGTTCCTCTGAAGACGACTCCGAAGAACCCTCAGGAGGAGGGGAACCCCCACTGGGGGTAACCTCAGGCCTCGGGGCTCCGTTGGCTACGGACAGGGGAACTGCCAAAGACCCAGTCTCCACGCCCAGGGAAGGTGCTGGTAGAACCGGAGAGATGGCCGAAGAGGATTTGGCCAATGCACTCCTCATGGCCCCGAAAGCCGGACCCCCAGAATCCTGGGAGAATCCGGTCTCCGGGGCCATGATGGTAGACGGAAGTCCCGCAGCCGAAGCACCGAGAGGGAGGCTCGGAACCGAAAGCATAGGTCCCGAAACATCACCCTCGGGTCCAGCCGAAGAAGTCCGCATACCAAACTCGGACCCGAGGGCCCGGGTTGGAGTAAGGGTCGGAGCCGACCCTGAGATCTCCACCGGCTCCAAGAGCACCTGCTCCGACGGAGCCGAAGCAGTCGGAGGAGGAATGGCAATGGGGTGGGTCATGGTCATCGGCTCCGAGGCCAACTGGGTCGGAACCGAAACAAATTTTTGGAAGACTGGGGACTGGAAAAGTCTTTGGAGCACCCTGTCTATATCAGAATCCGACATTCTCAAGACCGAGAGGAAACAGAACGGGTTCGAGAAGACCTCTCCTCGGCCCCAAGGGACTAGGGGACCGGCTCCGAGGCGACTCGATGAGAATCGGCGCCGAGGCAACACACACACCAGATTCCATCGGTGCCAAGGTAGACTTCGGCCCGAGGAGGAAGTGTCTGAGCGGCGACCCTTGTCGGCCCGAGAGCAGTGGAGCCGACGGTGACCCGCCTCGATGCCCCAGCCATCGGCTAAGCCCGAGGAGTCGATACTGAGGCATCGAGGCAGACCGTTCGACCTCGGCTCAAGTCTTTGGAGCCGAAGGAGAGGCCTGCCTAGGTCTCTTGGCAGTCGGATCCGACGGACTGGTCGGAGCCGAAGCCCTTTTCTTTGGCAGGAGTCGGAGAGGAAGACAAGGCTTCTTCAAAAGAGGGTTTAATCAAGCCTTTGAGAATCAATTTATTTTTCCTCTCCTGGAGGACCCTTGAGGAAAAAGCGTGACATACGCTGCATGACTCCTGCAAGTGCTTTGCCCCTAAACAATAAACACAAAGTAGATGGTCATCAGTAACAGACATCTTAAAAGCACATTTAGAACATTTTTAAAGCCCGAAGGCCTATGGGGTTGAGACATGTTAATACACAAATCTAGTCACTCTGACAGGAAAGTACACTAAATTTTACTACTGATATAAAAGCTTACAGTAATAAATAATGCCAACTCTTCCTGTAAAAGAACAGGTAACTCTAACCCAATTTGTACAATTATTAGAGACCCTGTAATTATAAATATTAACAGTCCGGGAAGGCCCTGGATGGAGGGGCGAAAACAAACTGAACCCAATCACACACAACAATTCCAAATCCAAATCGTACACAAAGTTAGCGATAGCTGTTAAAACAGCTTTGTGAGCAAAACAGCAAAAACTGACAGAAAAGTTAGTTTAATAAACTACTTAGCCCAGCCAGCTCGAGACCACGTCTTCGCAGGGAAGCGGCAAACGAGATCTGGGGGACTGGTGGTGGTGCATCCTGGGATATAGTAAGCTCAGCCAATAAGAGACTTCGCTCTTTGGCATAAGCGTGCCGAGTCGGAGCCGAGGGATCGGCTCCGAACCCATCATTCAGAATGTAGGCGAGATAGGATCTCATAACATCCAAATGTACCATCCCCCCTGTTGAGACTTGTCTGTACCCATGGCTCCACAAAGCCGCATATCTGAATATATTAGACGTTAATATTGGCTTTCTCACTGTGGATATGTGCAGTCCGTGTTCAAGGATTGCTCCTCGTCATAACCACGTCGGCTTTTCTGCTTTCGTAGTTGCTGTTTGCATTGTTTGTACAGTTTCTACATCTAAACAGTCTGAGGTTTGTCATTCCTCATTCACACAGACACTTTCCAAGTGTGACGCTGCTTGTTTTGCAGGTGCATGAGCTCATGCCTCAACCTTCCTACTGTTATCCTGTTGCATTCTATGCCCTGCACATTTACAATTACCTACTTCAGTGTGTAACTGCATGTAGTGTAATGCATTCAGGTTCGTATGCGCATGCTTAATCGGTTTACCGGTGGATGTTATCATTCCCCTATTCTTCCACTGCTGCTCATAAACATGCACTGCACAGACAACAGAATGACTATCGGGACATATGTCCACACATCATTTTTCCACTACAGTACAAGCACGTGTTAAAGCTATCTATTCTGCTGCTTGAGCAGACACGTTATGCTGCAGGGTTTGGCCGTCTACAATGTCATTATCAATAACTACTGCATAAACTACTTCATTCGTTCCTGTAGGACTCTGTCTACATGATCCGTACACATTAACTGTCACCTCTGCATCATCTAAGGGTATATCAGTGTTATCATGTCTGTGTGTAGTTATTTAAGCCATTTCGTATAGGCTACTGTGTGATGTACCATACACAGGTGTCAGACGTGACGTTCATAGGTTTCATGTTGTACAACGTTCAATCACCATGTGAGGTTGACTCAGTGGTATGGTCAGACATGACACATGTGTAGCACGAGTCAGGAATTCTATCTTCTCTTGCAGCAGATTGATGGCAACTGCATGACACATTCTCACAGTGAGAGGGTGGTCTAGTAACATTACGGCCGGGCCTGTACTGCCATGGGTGCTACAACAACTGCCTGTACACAATGTGGCAGTGACCATGCCACAGTGTCCAACTGCAATGAGTAGTCATCTATTTGGCGTTGCTTACTTCCCTGCTGTTGCATCAAGACTGACGTCATATATCTCCGCTTACAATCTACGGTCTGACAACATGTGTTATGATTATTCATGAGACCTACTACAGCTGTTAAGGCTATCAATCGTTCTAGTCTGCATAACGCTGTTTCTGCTACTGTAATCCGGTGTACTATGTGTTGTGCTGCCATGGGTGTATTAAAGGTTAAGGCAAACAAGACAGCGGATTCCACAGCATTGTTTGGTATCCAGATGTAACATGTGTTAGTCGGCCCAGACACGACATCATTCCCTTCTTGTTAGTTGGCTTGGGTGCTTATTATATTGCTACCTTCCATTCGTCATGTGATGTTCTACCATACTTGGATACCAGATATGCCATGTAATTGACCTGTATTCTCTGTATTTGCAATTTATGCTTGCTTACTTTATGTCCCTGTTCTGCTGTTTATCTCAATAATGATATTGTATCTTCCATACGTTGCTGCTGGGTAGGGGCCGCAAGCAGAATATCATCCAATTAAAGTGGAGCTTGACTGGCCCCGGGTGGAGTTGACACCAGAATGTAGCTAGCCATCCCCTGTGAGAATATCGTTGTACTTTCACAGTAGCCCCGCGATAGCCGGGTATGGCTGTATCTGTCACCCTGACTGTACAAGCAAAGCAATACGAACTATGTGGATGTATAGGTATTGCAAAGTAAGCATAGCTTATATGTACCACGGTAAGATACTTCTGTGGCATGTTCATAGCATTGAATATAGTGTGTGGGTCTGGCACCAACGCTACCCTAAGTATTCTTACATTATTTACAGCTTATACATACTGTACCATCCGCCATTCCCCTTTTGGTTTCCGGTCAGGAGATACAGGGGTATTGGATGGTGAATAGCGGTTACTTTGTGGATGGGGAATTCCCTCTCTGACTTTGCAGATATCTTCTGGTGTCCACGGTCTATACGCTATGGGGGTTGGGTCCTGGCCTTCCTGTCCTGCATGATGGTTCGGTACTTCAATTAATTGACAGATATCCTCACTCTGTTTTAGTACTGTGTTCTTACTCGGGTGTCCCTAGGTATGTTACGTGTTCGGGATGTGGTTTCAATAGCTTCTATTACATTTGTTCGTTGTGCTACCTCTGTTGCCACAGGATAACGGTGTGGGGCCTATCCTGCCCTCCCGCTTAATATCCTGCATGTGGTATCTGAGGTGGTAGGGTGTTGTGGGGGGGGGGGCGGTCTGTACTACTGTATTATGATCTTCTCTGTGTGCGTATGATGCTTAGCCATTTGTAGTGTTCTATTCCCTTCGGTACACTACCTCAGTCCACCGATGTGCATGACGGATACCCAATTGTCGCTGTTTTGTCGCCTGCACATCTTAGGGCTGCCACCTTTTCCAATGCACAATGTGGGACATTAGTGTTCGTAACGTGTAATTTGCCTGGAAAATGCATACCCACGGCCAGTACATAGGACAGGTATTCACGTTTTGCCAGGAGAGCGACCAATTGTTGTAGCATTTCAGTTGCTTATTCTGTTTATTATTATATTTTGCTGTTCCACATACAAATTTACTGTTTTACGCTACCATCTTGATATATATCTGGGAAATGTTTGTCCTGAGATATCAGGACATTTGACATTTGTTCGGTTTATTTACAGGACACGACTGGCCAGAGAGGGCATATCCCTCTCAGGGTGGAACAGGTGTTTACCTTGGAACATATGCATCAAATTTTCAGGGATTACAATGTTTCAGTAACGATATGTTGCCTAATATACCATCAATGTCATATTTATTACCCCATTTTGCTGCGTAACTCACAATTATGTGCTCTCTGCGATTGCATATTCTTCACGTCACCCGTCAAACGCGGATCACATGATCTGTTGCTTCGATAATCTCCCATATCCTCTACACGACTGCTACGCCCTTCTGTCATAACACGTGTGTCTCCTTCCCTGTATCCACTGTAGTGTCTACAATGACTATTTACTCTGCTGTGTGTTCCCCTGACCTATGTTCAGATTTAACAGTATGTGGGTAGGTCTTGGACCCGATATCACTACTGTTAACAGAAACACAATGTAGTCTGGTCCCTGATCTACAATAGACACAAAAAGGCAGACACTCCTTACCTGGGCCTCCTGTTTAAGGCTGCACGTTTTCTTCTTGGGATCCAGTTTTCCGCTTTTCAGCCACAGATCAGACAGTAAACAGCCTCTTTACACACAACAATTCAGTCGGAGGTCTTTTCATTCAAGAAGAACCATTTATGCATATTCTCCAGTGTACATGTCTAACCAGCCATGCACTCTGACCTGTAGCTTACCAAGGGAATTCCGGATTACAAGGATCACGATGTGAAATAAGTTGTTACAACCAGACTGTAGTTATCAGTAGGCTTTTCTAAGTGACAGCCGATAACACAGGAGGCTCGGGTTCGGAAAGTTTTAGTAGTGTACACAGGCAGGCTAAATAATGTACAGTCCAAGTATGAGAGTTTTGTCTGACTCTATACAGTAAGCAGTTTCTTTATATAGTGTTTACAATCAGCTTTTGCCCACCTTACTGACGTGGTCGGTCACAGGGCATTTCCATCACTATGGTCCGCAATAGTCTATACATACGTGGGTGCTGGGCTCGTGCTTTTAAATTGTTTTCTCATGGGAATAACACAGCCTTGCAAGGCACCTTGTACATTACACTATCCTTTTGTGATTGTAGCTGTTTCAAGGACCCTAGACTGTTACGATACAGTGGACAGTTAATTTCTTAATTCCTTGCTTTGTCTCTCTGGTTGGGAGTTGTACTGCTATCTTCGATTGAGCTCACAAGGCCATCCTCCTCTGGGGAAGGAGTGCTGTTATGCATGTACATACATTTATTGTTCTGTAACCCAGCAAATAATTAATGATGACAGACATGAGCCTGCTGTCCTGCTTACTGCCAGGTTCAGAATTCCATCACAGTACAGCTTAGCTTCACCAATTACATGCAGGCTTAGTTCTACTGCCATATTGTACGGTACAATTCAATACATTATATAGTATTTAGAGTGTAAACTGGAACTTCATATGTGTTTCTATATATTTTACGAACAACATCCATCCAGCCATATGCATATTGTTCCATCCTTTACCTTGACCGTGTGTATTTGTCCGTCCAGCCACGCTAATCTCCACATGTGATGTCCCAGTTTCCCCTTCTTTGCCTGTAGCACCCTGTTAGGACGTCCTGTGTGGTAGGCACCTGTTCCGCTATATGTGATCGACTTCACTGCAAAGATAATCATCGATGCGGTGGTCCAACGACCCGACTTGTCCACATGTGTACACTTATGTGCACCGTGTGGTATGCAAACCTAGATGGTTTGGACGGGTACATACTACATGCCGGATGTACACATTCTGCTGACACATTCACATGCAGCCATTTACATATCTGTACCTGCGGTGGGTTGGTGACATGTGGAAATGCGATTTGCCAGCGTGGCATTGCCTAACACAAACTTCTTACCACAGTTCAGGTATGCACATTGTGTGTGGTTGTATAGCTGCACACGGATGCTAGCAGGTTTGGGTGCAGGGGTATACATGGGTGTCACTGACATGTACAATGAGGCTATTGTGTAGTACATCCGAATGCATGGGTTCTGCTTCTGGATATTGCACTTCATCATACACCATCCAGTGTATGCAACAGAGACGTTGCTGGGTCTGGGATATGTTGCTATGCACATGTTTGCCTGTGTTTGAGGTATCTTGCTTCCTTACTGTTGTTATGTCAGCACAGCTACCCGGCTATGTACTGTCACTACTGCTTGTGACCATTATGGTTGGCACCTTTTCCAATGCCCATAGTGGGGCATGTTATGTGGACACTTGAATTCGCAGGACTACACATACCCAGGGCTAGTGCAGTTGACAGAACTTCACTTGTTTGCCATACTATGAGCTTATTCTGTAAGCGTTTGGGTTCCTTATTTCTTTTCTTATGCTATGTCTGTGTTCCATATCGTAATGTATATGTTTTATGCTACTATTTACATATATATTGCGGGAATTTGCGTGGCAGGATCGGGGGTCATTTTCCATTTTACGATTGTTGCAGGGACACGACTGTCCAATCAGGGACTGTCCATGGCACATTGGGACAGCAGGTAACCCTGGTGACCATGCCCATGTCGCTGCTGGGGTTTCCACCTTTTCCATTTTCCGATCTGGGATATTTCCGGGACTCACATCTGCCTTTACAGGCCGACACATACAAACGGTCACTATATAGCATAGAAATTCACTTGTTTGCCTAAATAATTTGCTTATTATTGTGGCAATTTCCTTGCTTATTCTGTTTATTGTGTCATTTCGGTATTTCTGTTACAGAAATAACCAATTCATGCTACCATTACATTACATACGGGATATCATTGTGTCCTACAATCGTAGCACATCAGCCATTTCTAATATGTTTTTTCGGGACACAACTGTCCATGGAGAGACTGCCCCAACCAAAGTGGGACGGGTAGTGACCTTAGTCGCTGCTCCTATGTCGGTGCGGCATGCTGACATGCGGCTGTACACCTTCTCTGAGTGTAAACACTGACAGTGCATTGCGGGACGAAGGCGGTCTTATGCGTATCCTTTGCTCCTTGGACGGGTACACTTATGCCTTCGTGGCTTCTATTTGCTTCTCCGTTAATTTGGAACGGGGACTATGTTGCATACTGTACGTGCGTTTCATTCTGCACGGGACCTGGCTGCTGCCATTACTATTGTGGGCGGACCGTGGCTGTCAGCACATTAGGTTGCTCACCTCATGCCGGCTTAGACACGCCTCCAGACGCATCCTACCTGGGCTCGCTCACGTACACTACGCACGTGTCTGTGATTCCAGTGCACTCTCATTAATATGTATATGGCGCTACTGCGCCGGATATTCCATGCACCGCCGGCGCAGGCCTTACGCCGGCCTTGCGCCGAGCTTCATGAATCCCGGGGTAGGATCTGGGAGTTCAATTTCTGAAATCTGAACTTGACTGGCTGGCACCTCAACCACCTTAATTTTGAAGAGGTGCAGGGTAGCTGTTTCCTGCAGCACTTACAAATGACACAAACCAAACCAAACATTACATTTACTGCCCTAGTGTATCAAACTGGCAAGCAGTACATTATAATGTACTGCTTGCCAGTTTGGAACACTAGGGCAGTAAATGAGAAAAGTCAGAAAGCCATAACTTAAAAAATGTTGTACATTAGAGGGTGTGTTGTTGACAACAGATACAGGCTTTATAGGCAAGAAACAGGAAGTCACGTGAGAGTAAAACCTGTTGCACATATGACCTGAGCTGAGTTTGCTTGCACGAAAGTGTGTGTGTGTGTGTGTGTGTGTGTGTGTGTGTGTGTGTGTGTGTATACCTGAACTGAGCCTATGCAAATAATTATCACTAAATATATCAATATAATTAATATCCTTCTATTCTGAAATGTTAGAAGTGTTACACATTTTTACTACACACACACACACACACACACACACACACACACACACACACACACACACACACACACACACACACACACACACACACACCTTTCTTTTGCTATTATTTTAATATGGCTGACAGGAATGGTCAAAAAACACATCAGCGTATTGTTATGCACTCAGTTTGGTGACTTAGTCAGAGACTTAGAGGGAATCTGAACTAAATCCAAGGTATCCACTGTGATCAACAAAAAATAAGTATATCTTAAGCTTGCACTGCACTTTTTTTAACTACATTTTCTTAATTGCAGTTTCATTTTTCCTGTTGTTACTGCTGTGACTTTTTTTTCTGCACTTTGAAATTCTAGCACTTCTGCATTTCATAGCATAGGCTATATTCAAACTTGCTGAAGCTTGGCTGTTTGGTATTACTTGAACACTAAAACAAGCCATCCTACATTAAGAAGGCCCTTCTGCACCCTTTTGACAAAAGTGTGTAGTCCAGGACCCATCTGAGTTGGGGATTGTTGGAATAAGGTTTAGTTTTGGGCTTTCCCATCGGTTAGTTTGTGTTAAAAAACATGTAGCTGTACACTGCACAACAGGGTTTAGTGTTGCCATCTATAGGAGCAAACACTTAGAAACAACAATTTTCCCTTGATATATGCACCAGGACCCTCCTTAGCTCCACTGCCTCCCTGTGGACAGCACGATTGTACATTGCTACCCAGTGAGCAACTCTGCTGTGCATTCTGAGGGACTGACTCAATCTTCTATTCTTAGCCTTCCACAGAATAACTGTGCCTGTTAGTCTCACAAGCAAACCCTGGTCCATCTAGCCCATCCCTAATAGTCACTACAATACGTAACTGCCATAATGGACAGACAGTTTCCCACCATTTCTCCAGTCATCCTGATTAATATGGGCATCCTGAGACAATGTAGCAATTGCCTCATGTATACTGACAACCACTTACTCCTAAAGTAAACAAACACAGTATGCGAGAGATGTAACTATACCATGAAATTAGAAACAGTTCCCTCAGATAACAACAAATAAGACATACAACAGGTTGTCAGCACACACACCTCCCATCTCACACAAGGGAAGGTCAAGACACATAAACACACATAGGAGGAGGAGGTACTCTCTAAGAGCCTAGCAAAAGACCAGCGACCTCCCAAGCACAAACAACATGCACATACTGGTACACTAATATAATCCACCATCACACATAACAACACAAATATCAGTGTCTGAACAATTAAGCCCCTAAGGCAAAACACCGCAACACTTAATGTTCTTGTTATAGGTGACTCAATAGTGAGGCACACAGATGTCCCCCTCACCAAGTTGAACAAGGAGAAGGTCATGGCCAGCTGCCTGTCTGGTCCCAGGATCCATCAAATCATGCACTCATTCAAATTGCTCAGCAACAATTATCACTATGACTCTGTCATAGTGCATGTTGGTGTGAATGACTTGAGACATGCCTCTCTAGAAAATACGATGAGAGACATGACCCAACTCTCAGATTATGTGTCCTAGGCAGGTATGTCCATAGCCCTAAGCAGCATTCTACCTTCACTGAGGATGATACCACAATACAGACAAAAAATGATTGATTTCAATAATTGTCTTACCTTCTGGTGTCACTCCAGGGGGATCCAGTATCTGTTTACCTGGGAAGGCATGATCGACAGTCCACACTTCTTTGCCAGAGATGGCTTTTACATGTCTCGTCATGGCTCTTGGATAGTGGCAAAGATGCCTGCCTCCCCATAGTCCCTTTTTTAGGCAATGTTCAAACAATAAAACTTCCAATGCAAAGAAATCCACTAATGGCAAACTCAAGGTCAAGCAGCTTAATGCTAAGAGCTTAAAGAGTAAACAGTAAACTGCACTCCCTGGAAGCACTCCTCACCTTGGAAGATGATGATGTGTGTGCAGTCACAGTGACTTGGTTGAAGGCCACTGACAGCACCCCAGCTGCACAACGCTACAATACCTTTCACACATTCAGACCCCAAAATGAACATAAAAGAACCAAGGTGGAGGTTTATCCATCTTCATTAAATCCAAATACACCTCAAGACTAATGAAATGGTATGACTCTCTTGGGCTACTCCAGGTCCAATTGACTATAGGAAAAATACCCTTCCACATCATCGCTAGCTACAAGTCCCCCACCATGAGCCAGGAGAAGCACACCTGCTAACTGGACTTGCTAGAGTCACTCAGCATATAGTCAAACACCTTGGTCATGGGAGGTTTGAACTATCCTTCCATCAACTGGGTGACTTACATGAGCACAAACACGATTGGTACAAGGTTCCTGGACTTTGTTAATTCAAATGCCCTGGAACAGTTGGCCTGCATCCCCACAAAGGGCTCAAATGTCCTGGACATACTGCTCACCAACATGGGGGGTACTGCACTACCCCCTGAGTGAAGCATCCCTGGTAAGGTCAGACCATAAATCCGCCTCGTTTGAAGCAAAGATCAAACCTGACACCCCCACAGGACAGAAGTAAAAAGCCCCTGCCAACATAGACAACAATAACTCCTATGCAGAGGAATACACACTTGCCCTATATAGCCACTTAAAGAAATGCATTGACTTTTCTGTACCTAACAGGAACAAAACCAGGTCTTTCCCAAAAAAAAAAAAAAAAAAAACAAGTCACCCTGGTGGACTGTAAGTATAAATAAGTTATACAACAAAAGAAAGAAACTGATATCTAAGAACGGAAGGGAACTAACTCAACAGAGTTACCCTTCACAGCTTGAACAAGCAAATCAGTTGGTTTGTTAAGTCCTCTAAGGCTAGGTACAAGGTAAACTAGCATCCCTAGCTAAAGACAATCATAAGGCATTCTTTAGCTACATCTGAAACCTAAGAGGGAATGCCCAACTCTGCGCTTATAATGGATGGCACCACTCACAATGAACCTGAGGAAATTGCCAACCTGCTAATTTACAGTTTCTAACGACCCTGAATAATAGCACCAAATGGAACATTCAACTGTAATACAAAGGAGGTATTATATCTTACACAAAAATTGTCCTGTCTGGTGTTTTACTTTGGCAAAACTGAAAATAACCTCCACAAAAAAGAATATACCAACATATTTATGCAGTCTGTATGGGGACAATTTCAATACCTTGAGTAAGGATGCTTTTGAATGCCAGAATTAAAAAATATATATATTTTTTGTGTTGGAGAAGGTTCCCCCATTTGATAGGGGAGGGAATTGGGAAGCACAATTGGAGCTAAGAGAATTATTCTAGTGAATACTATTAAATGCCACAAACAAGGCAGGAATTAATGATAAAATCTCTATTAACAGTTTATTATTGTTTAAAAGGGATAAAGTGGAATGCATTTTTATTGATGGTTTTATGAATTTATGATTGAACTTGAGACATATATGTATTGGAATGCTTTTTAAAAAATAATTGTGATAGAATCATATGCAATTTGTTATTAGACCACTAGATGGTGATATGTGCTTGATTATGTAAGCAGTTGTTTGATTAGAGTTTTGTCTGCTGAAGTTCTGTAGTTAATGAAGAATGAAAGAGCTTATTTTTATTAAAATATTTGACTCTTTCTAGTGACCACATTTTTTTTGTTTTTCAATAATTTGCAGAAGAAAGATTATCATGCCATAGGTTCATAGGTTCATAGGTAGGTACTAGGCTATCAGCCCAAGGGACTACGTAAGCCTAGCCAACAAGGTTCCCTGGCTTATGCCACCCAAGAAAGTTATTTTCCTGTGCCACTGTCGAGCAGAGACACAGAAGTGATCCCCGGGGTGTATTTCCTATTTCCCATCCACTCATCAAGATTTTTCTTGAAGAGTGCTAATGAAGAACTTTGCTTGACATAGATGGGTAGCCTGTTCCAGAGTATGGGAAGTCTCAGGGACATGAATCTATCCCTCCAGCATGTCCTGTTTATTGTGTGACAAGGTTTAGGTCCTTAGAGCGTGTAGCTCGGAGGGATTGGGATTTCTTTAGATGTAGCATGTCCAACAGCTCTGGGTTTGACATAGCTTTGTATGTTAGGCAGAGATCACCTCGGAGTAGGCCATATGCTACGGAGTAAAGCTTGAGTTTTTTGAGGCGGTCAGTGTAGAGCATTTGTTTGAGGCCAGTATTCCTCTTTGTGAGGTACTTCTGTGGCCTTTCCAGCTGCTGCAGATGTCTTGTAAGGTACATTCCAAAAGGGGCGTTGTACTCTATAATGGGTCTAATGAGTGTCAAGTAGAGGGGAACAATGACCTCTTTTTTCCTGGATGAGAACCATTTTATGATGAGGTGTGCCACGTAGAAGGACTTTCTGGCTACTGTGGTGATGTGACTATCAAAGGAGAGACTACTGTCCAACTGGGTCCCAAGGTCTCTTATCAAACATTCGGTGTTAAGTAGATTGCCACCTATGTGGTAGTTCATGGGTACAGAGTTTTTACCAAAGGGGATGTCACTGCACTTTTTGGCATTGAGCTTGAGGCCATGGCTCTGACACCAGGCATCTGTCTCAGTGAGGCCCTTCTGTAGGATGTCCACATCATTTGGGAACTTGACTATGGCTCCTAGTTTGCAGTCATCTGCAAACTTCATTAGACAGAGGCCTTCTGTGTTAGCCTGTACTTCAGAGAAGTAGATACCAAACAGGAGAGGTCCCAGGATGGAACCCTATGGTACTCCACTTGTCACTGCTTTGAGGTCAGATTTGGAGTCTGCAACTTTTACAGTGTGGTTTCTGTCAGTGAGCCAGTTGGCAACCCATCTTGTGACATAAGGATTTATACCTAGTTTAGTGAGTTTAGCTATAATTCCAGAATGGGGGACGGTGTTGAAAGCCTTGGCGAGGTCAAGATATGCTGTGTGAATCACCTTACCCTCATCTACGGCTTTGGTGACTGCCTCAAAGAAGTCCGTCAGGTTCAGGAGGCATGATCTGCCTTTCATAAACCTGAACTGGGTGGGATCCAGAGTTTGGAGGTTACCAATGTCTTTGTTTATGAGTTCCATGATGATACGTTCCATGGCCTTGCAGACCAGGCTCGTCAGGCTAGTAGGTCAATAGTTCCCAGGATCAGTGGTGGCTCCCCCTTTGTGGAGTGGGATAACTGTTGCTGTGCACCATTCAGTGGGCACAAAGCCTGATGCGAGGCTATTATTGAACATGGTGCTTAAGTGGGGAGCCAGTTCGTTCTGAAGTTCGTGTAAAATGCAGCCAGGGATGCTGTGTTTTTGGCTTTAGAGAGTGCATTCTTCCTTTATAGATATGGGCCCTTTAGGGGGTGAGGGTGGGTGAAGTTAGCACTGAACCTATCTGCCAGGATGTTGGCAATATCAGTTGGTTCTGTAATTTTTGTGCCTTTGTGCTGTAACTCAGAGCAGATCTGGATATTTCCATTGAGATTCTTGACATAGCTATAGAATGCTTAGTGATTGTCCTTAGAATTATTGGTGATTTTGTTTTCGTAGATAGCTTTGGAGGATCTTATAAGGGATCTCAGCTTCTTACTGAGGCCATTTATACATATGAACAAGTTAGTCCTGTTGCAAAACCTATGTCAAATGTGGGAACAAACAAAAAGCAACAGTTGCAGACAATCTCTCTTTTAAATGAGGAAATAAGGGGTCATTGGCTACATTTTGTACTTGTAAGAGTAACATTGTTAAATGTGAAAAATATAAACTATGAAAAGTATGCTCGTAGTAATATTATGTCTCTGCAATTGCCAAGTTAACTAAGTGGAATGTTTTAATTCATGGCAAAGAACTGCAAAGGCTGCTAGACTCAGGCAGTAGGTAAGACTCAGGATTTATGGAGGAAGATGACTATCACTAACAAAACAGTAGAAGTGGTATGCATTCATAGTGATAAGAAGTATTATCCTATTACACATACAGAAATACAGACAGAGTTTGGAAAGGTAGTCTGTCTATTTGCTACTGCTCACAGTTTAACAAAGACATGATAATAGGGAAAGACCTCCTCAATTTAAACAGTTGTAGTGGCATTGAGAGGAAGGCACTTCTTTGGCTAGGCTACCCTATCAGTGTGAGAAGAGGAACCAGGAAGTGAATAAGCCTATATATTTACCTTTACCTAACACTGAAAATGGGGAGCAACTACCAGACATACTCATTAGAGTGCATTAGTCCAACAAAGATTAAGGCAATCTGTTCAAAACTTCTAAATGTGCAAAACATTGACTAGGAATACAAAAAGAGATGACAAACCTAAGCAGTTAAAGTGATGTATCAAAGTATACATCTAACAGAAAGAGGAACAGGAAGAGAATTGCCCATTGAAACACTGCAGCTTTGAAAGGTTACAAAGTAAATAGTGGAAATCATTCCAGCTTGAAAGTGTTCCAAAGCAGAGCACTGATGTGACTAGCTAAACTGAAGAGAATGAAACACTCAATAAAATTATTATTCTAATGAAATTAAGTTAGGAGGTATGGAAAATGTGCAACATGAGATGCATTCAAGTTAAAACAGAAAGCAGAAGAAAAAAGTAATTCTGAGCAGCAGGTGTTGGGTGAGAGGGCTAAATGTAACAATAGGAAAGACTTTGCCAATATATTTATAGTGGGAAAAACAGTACCTGGTCAGAGGTTTAAACCCATTTCTGTCAACATAAGAAATAAACCTGAGGTATGGAAATACTCTAGGCAGCAGGTATCTAAAGTAAAAAAAAGTAAAGTTAAAGACAAAATGTTTTTAAAGCACCTTTTTAGAGGAAAATCAGCTCAGAGAAGAAAAAGACAGTGTGTAGTTAGTGTTCAGACACTCTGAGATAGAGGGTGAGTCAAATAAAGGAGAAAAAAAGGCAAATGTATTGTGTACTGAGGGATAAGTTACCCTTGAAAGGAACCTTAATGATATTCCTGCTGAACCAGAACATAGGAGCTCTAAAAAATGAAGTGGGGTTCAATGCATCAGGTTTATTAATAAAGGAAACAAGAAATATTTAATCAGAGAGAAATAGTAACTGACAATAAAGAATACTGATATGATTTTCCTTTTGAGACGAGTTAGACAATGAGTACACAGTACAGGACATGTACTGATAGACAAGGAGGTAATGCCTTCTATCTTATGAGGGCTTGACCTTGAGGAAACCCTATACTAAGCTGATCTTCAGGGCAATCAAAATTGTAAAAAGGCACTGTTTGAGCAAAACATTCCTAGTTTTCGTCCATAGTTTGAGAAGCATAATAATAGGGAGAAAGTAGTACATCAATTACCTTTGCCCAAGCATTTTAGAAGCCTACTAATGATACTGGCATACAGCTATGTGCTGGAAATAAGTAAGAGTAAAACACAGATTTTAGTAATGTTTCACTAACACTGAATAATGAAAAATTGAAAACTTATATGCTAGCTGCCCTGAGTGCCAGAAGACGGTCCCTCATTTAGGCATTAAAAATCTTTTGATTCCAATACCTATTATAGAGATGCCATTTAAACATATTGTAATGGACACTGTGGGGCCATTGGTAAAATTGATGAATGGATTTTAATATATGTTATTGTTGATTATTCAACTAAAAACATTCAAGCCATCCTATTACATAAAGCCAAAGCACAGAGGTAGACTTGGTGTTTTCCGGGGTATGGCTACGAAAGGAAATACTTGGTGATCAGAGTACTCCCTCTATGTGCAGAGTAATATACCAGCTGTGACAATGCTTTAAGATTAAGCAATTAAAAACTTCCATGTGCTATCCCCAGATTGAGGGAATGGTGGAATGCTTTACCTGAATGCTAAAGTCCATGCTAAGAAAAGTTACTGAGGAGGAGGTTGGCAGAAACTGTAAGTGGTTAATATTGTAACTCCTTTTGGCCATTAGAGAAGTGCCACAAGCCTTAACTTCCTTCATCCCTTTTGACTTGGCTTATGACAAGCACCCATGGGGACCAGTAAATATTTCCAGGGAAACTTAAGAAAAAAACATTTAAAAGTGTCTTATCTCATCCCCTTGTTCTGAAATCTGAAAGTTTGTACTATTAATTACACTGGTTCCATCCTGAATCTTTTGAGAAAGTCATATTATATCTTCACAACTCAAATAAATGTTTATAAGTGTAGCCATTTTAAATCTCAGGTCCCGCTTTACCGAGTCCCAAGATGAGGTGACTGAATGGCTGAAAAATGGATTTAAATATACTATGTACAAGCCTGCCATTTCTCAAAATATTTTCTTTTCTCTTAGGTATAGTAGTCTCAGAGTTAAGGTTGTTTTTTTTTTTTTTTTGGGGGGGGGCTTTCCCACCTGCAGGAAAGAAGTTTAAAGGAGAAGACCCTATTCTATATTCACTCTTCTCCTGTATATTTTTTTTCATAATGTCAGGACTCAGCATTTCAAGTCCTAGTATTTCAATAGGAAGCTATTTACATCTCTAGAACAGTAAGTCTTAACAAACTGTTCAGCACAAACTAATTTCGCTGTGGTAGTATTCTTTAGATCTTAGGTCTTAAACTGGATTTAGAAGTCACAATAGTATAGGAACACATCGAACATTTTCAAGCTGCAGTGCAAGATGTATATAACAGAAATGGAAGGTCTGTGGAATTTAAAACTGGAGACCAGGTGTTGTTTTCAGTCTTCTCAGTAGAGAACAAGTTTCCCAATTCCATCAGCCAGCTTAATTGTGGCTGTGCATGCACTGGTTTCTTTACTGCAATGCCCTTTTCCTGAGGCTACCAGATATTGAGCTTGCCCAATTATAAATACAACTAATGCAAAGTCACATGGCTACTTCTTGGGGTACCTAGATATCATCATATTACAGTGGTGCTGTGGACATTGTACTGGCTGTCTTTTTGGCCTACTATTATCTATAAAATACTTATCCTACGTCATCTTGCCCTTCTCATGTTATTCATAGATTCATAGGTTAGTACTAGGCTAACTGCCCTTGCGAGCTATTTTATGCCTAGCCAATTATCCCTTGTGAGTCTCAAACTCTGCACCTTGGGTTTATAAGGCAACACCTTAACCATTAGGCCACCCTCCCAACCCCTAGTTGCCTCTTATCTTAGAGAACTTGTCAGCTGGCATTGGACCACTTGCACACTTTATTCTTCCAGTCATGGATAGCTTGATGTTTTGTAGCTTTGGAGAGATTCTTCAAGAGAGTGATCCTTTACTTATCAGGGGCTGTGTCTTTGGAACCACCTACCAGAGTGCTTCGGAATGATCCTGAAAATTGATGGTTTCAGACACTCACTCAAAATGCATTGATTTGAACTAGTTTAGACAAGTTAGCCAAATCATAATTCTTATAATTCTATAATTTTGTTTATATGTTTAATGCTTAATGTTTTGTAATAATGTTTAGCCAACAGGCACTCAGATTTGAATATGAATTTTTACAAATCTATCCCAGTGGAAACCTCTGGACTAAGTGATGATACATCCCAGATTGGTGAGACAACAGATTGCATCAGCATCATAACTTACTGAACCAGGTCTCTGAGAAATTGTTGTCTTCTGTTCCACTGCATTCTGAATCCCTGCATCACAGCATGGTCATTTATGACTGTGATGATTCAGTCAAGAAGGTAACAGCAGAGAAAATTTGACATCATTTAATAGCTAAACACTCCCTTTCTGCTTCACAGCAGCACCATTCTTTATTACACAATGTCTGATGAACAAGTATTTCTGGGTGTTCTTCACCCCCAAAACATATGAAATATTTATGCATATCACAAACTGCTTCATAAATTTCTCTTTTGGCCTTTTCGCATGAATAGAGTGCATGTCCCTTATCGTGTAAATGACTGGGGCTGTCAATGTGGCAAAGTATGATATTAAGTAATAGTAACTAAAAAGAGCCATATGACCAGAGTCATGGTCACCAGCTAAGGCCAGCCTTGGGTGGCCTCTACTATCTCCCTTTCCATGCTTGTAGTTTCACTAAGCTCATTTTCATGGTATACCTTACTCATTTGAACCATTTGACTGTAAGCCTAGGCTTGTTAAGGAAATCAAATACTACTTGTATTTCCGCAAGTGGAGCATTTAGGCACTCATGTCTATAGAGGATCACATCATACAAGTAAACAACAGCAAAATGGCCGAAGGTACATGCAAGCTTTTCCATCAGCCATTGGAATACTGTAGGATTCCCTTGAAACCCAAGTGGTAGAAGTTTATATTGGAACAGTCTATATAAACTAATCATGTCTGTCACTTTTTCTTTGTCATTCTTGTACAAGTCACTTAGCAATATTTTTTTTTACTCTTGTCTCAGTTTGTTCATCTACTCATGGTGTAGGGTATGACTCAAATCAAGACAGGGACTGAGCTGCTGAAGGTCACTATTGAAATAGTTGGTGATGCTCATCTTAAATGCTCGCACAATGGAATTGCTGCATTCACTAAGACATTATTTTAGGGTACGATTTAGGGCCTATTCTAAGGTTAACATATTTTTGTCTGCGATTCAAAGCTGATACATCTGACATCCAGGCCTCTGTAATTTCATACCCATGTCATGTTCACTGGTTCTTCTACAGTGTCATGATATGTCATCTTTATATGATCTTGCATTGAGGAAAACATGATCCTCTTCCTGTTGATAGTCTCTTTATTCCAGTTTTGAGCACTAGAGAGAGCATGCGAACAGTTACTTTAGGGCCTGTGCTGAAAACTATGACATGTCTGACATTAGAGGAAACTCCTATACACTGTGTCATGCCACCAAGACTTGAGACTACTGATATGCTACATATGCTATTGTTTCCATCATCAACTTCAGAGACCTTATAATTTTCCTGATCCACTTTTCCAGTATTTCATAGGAACTTTGCCGGGTGACCAGAAATTCACTTTTCACAGTCTGAAGCAGTATCATCATCAGATGCCCTGGGCACTGTCCATCTTTTCTGTCCTTATTTTAAATAGGATCTAGTCCTCCTAAGCCCCTGCCATATGGGTCCAAAGAGTACAAATTCTGGTCTCCCTTGCATATGTGTCATATGATTCTTAGCCTTCTTAAAATTAAAACAAAAAAAATGAAGACTGTGACACTATCTAAATTGCAAATGCACAATATAATAAATAAAACACACAATATGGATGGAAATGTCCTCAGTTTTCCCTTTCTAGTCAATCACTTTTCACAAAATTGTCTCCATTTATTGTTAAATGTCTTGAATGACTGATGCCTGAAAGTTGAAAGTTTATCCCTGTTGTACCTGTACTGTGTATCAAAGGGATGCCATAATTCTAAACCTGTTTCACACTCACATCTGACAAGTGGACTGGTCCAGGTATCCTTTTCAGCCATGACCTGGGCCATAAGGCTATTATGTAAAAAGCCTAGAATTTCCAGACATAAGATATACAAAATGATTTAGAGAGAAATTAGAGGAAATAAAAATACTTCAGCAGGAAAAAACTGTCAGACGCTTCAAATAAAAATGTGTGTTCATTAATACAACAGATTTTTGAAAAACAGTATATAGATCAAGAAAATTTGATCTGTTTGGAAAAAGAAGCATCTGAGTAAGTGTGATAATATAAACAGCAAAACCTAGAGATATTTGAAAAATATAAAAAGAAATATGGACATGGGAAAGAATGAGAGATTGGATATGGTGCAATATTTATGCAAAGGAGAAAGTCAAGTTAACTAATATAGAGAAGACATTCTCAAATATATTTGAAAAGAAATACAGGCAAAGGCATCCGGATATGAAAAATTTCACAATAAAAAAATTAATATCACAAAAATGTAATATGGAAAAGAAAATTAGTAAAGTAGAAGTAAATAAATAGAAGTTGAAGTTATGGAGTGTCTGTGAAGTGAAGGATTTAATGTAGAAGGTCTAACACAGACTACATCACAGCATGATGGAGTGAGTCCCCAGAATAAGGAAAAGCAAGAAGATCAGGAGACATGTGAAGAAAAAATATGGGCATGGGAAAGGAAAAGAGATTTAATATGGTACAATATTTATGCAAAGGAGAGAGCAAAACTAACCAATACAAAAAGAGCAGGACCAAAGATATTTGAAGAGAAATACAGGCAAAGGAATCCGGATATGGAAAACTTTACAATACAAAAAATAAGAAGACTAAGAGGAAAAGAGATTAGTAATGGAGAAGTCAAAGACATATAAATTGAGGTTATGGAGCAGCTGCAAAGAGAAGGATTCAGCGTAGAAAATCAAATGCAGAAAGCACCACAACAAGATAGAGCAATAGATATCCAAATTAAGGGGAAACCAGTGGAACAGGAAGTAATTGGTCAGGTGCCATATCAGGATATTTTGGAAACTACCACAGGAAGCCAGTATAAACATTAACTTGAAGCTAGACAGCAAGGAAGGGAACAGGAAACTGTGGAAACTCTGATGCAGTCAATGTTGAGGAGTGACAGGCCAGTGATTTCCCATATGACAGAGCAACAGATGACACAGGATGAAATTGAAGAGAATGTGCCACAGGAAGATGCTATAGAACTTTCTATAGAATGCCCGCAGGAAATGGAAAATAAGGGATGTGCCCTCAGTTGGAGGAAAATGAGGTAAGAGAAGAGTTGCTTGATTTAATGGACATGGATAGATATATTAAGATCAATGAGAGAAATAGATTGCAGCAGAAGGTCAATAAAACCCAAAAAGTAAGAATTCTGATAAAATAAATGAACACAGTAATTAGGACTGTCCATAGAGATTCATGTGATATAACAGAAGTAAACAGGATATATTACTGTGCTGCTGAATTAATAACTGATAAAGTTCTACCACAAGAACAAAGGGTAGTGGGGGAAAGGAAGGGGAGAAATCGAATACCACCATGGAAGTATTGAATAGAGAAAACTATAAAGCAATTAAGACAAGAAATGTCACTGTTAGAAGATTATAGAAGAGGGAACAGATCAACAAAAATACTAAGAAAGATAGATGTGATTAAAGCAATGCACAGCGTTAGAACAGACCAGGATCTATCATGCGCTATCGCAAATAACAAACTAAAGTGTTCAGCACAGGTGGAAAAACTTAGAAGATACACTGATAAATATAAGGGAAAAATACAAAATAAGCAATTTATTGATGACCCAAAAAAGTTCTATAGAGAATCGGGAAATAATGCAAAAGGAATTGAAAGACTGCTAAAGAAAGAGGAAGTAGATACATTTTGGAGAAGTATCTATGAAGATCCTCTGGAACATAACAAAGATGCTAAATGGATAGAAATAGTAAAAGAAAGAATAAGAAGTTTAATGGTACAGAATATGAAATGAGATGAAATAACAGCCAGAGAGATTGAAACAAAGTTGAGAAAAGTCTCTAACTGGAAAACCCCAGGCCCAGATGCAGTACCTAACTTTTGGTTAAAAGTATTAACATCTTTGAATGAGGATTTAGCCATGAGTAAGAACTATTTATATGCTCACCCCGAACAGACACAACACTGGCTAACAACAGACAAAACAATGCTCTTACTTAAGAGTGAACCCGCAAGCTACCCTAAAAATTATAGACCAATAACTTGCCTTCTGACAATGTATAAACTATATACAGGAATTGACACCAACAGAGTTTATAGTCATTTAGAAAAAAACTCAATTATGGCAGTAGAACAAAAGGGCAATAAAAGACAGTCATATGGAACAAAGGATCATGTATTGTTAAATAAAGTTATAGTGGAGAACTGTAAAAAGGGGAAGAATCTAAGTATGGCATGGATTGACTACAAAAAAACATTTGATAGTATCCCACATTCATGGATAAAAGAGTGCTCAAAAATGCATAATATACACCCTACACTGATTGACTACATTACAGTAACCATGAAACAATGGCAAACCACTTTGCAGTTAAGGATCAGCAATAAAACATGAGCAAATTTGAATAAAACTCAGGGAGGAATACTTTAGAAGGCTTAAATTAATCCTGAGAACAGCATTGACATATAGGAACAAGATCCAATCTATAAATCAATTTGCTCATACAGTTTTGGAGTGATTGACTAGCCCCAAAAAGCATTGGATAGATTAGATATTAAAACAAGAAGGATGCTTCATGCTCACCAAATGATTTATAAAAATCATTGTATACCAAGATTATATATTCTCCGTTCTGAAGGAGGGATGGGCCTCCTTGAAACTGATCACATGTATAGATCTGAAATCGTGGGACTCCACAGATATCTACTGACCTCACAATATCCAAATGTAGTAAAAGTTTTGAAACATGAGGAGAATAAATCTAAGATGATTTCTCTGCTTAATTTAGCAGAAACATATCGACGTCAAGCTGGAATGGAAATCAAACCAGAAGTTTATAAAACCCAGGCAGCAACTGAATGTGCCAAAAAACAAAAGAGACAATATAAGGTGAAGGACCAGATGAGAAGGCAAAAAATGTGGAAAAAACATAAATATATTTGCAAGTATAAAAAATTTCTGGAAGAGCCTCATGTTGATCAAGAACAACGCAGGAATGGTTAAGGAGGGGTGAATTCAAACCAAGAAATGACAGGTTAATACTGGCAGCCCAAGATAGTGGGCTACTTACACGCTGGTTTACAAAGTCCATTGAACATATGGGAGAAACAGACAAATGTAGATTTTGTAAAACCGAATTGGAAACAGTCACACATCTTGTTGATGGCTGCGACACACTAATAGCAGAAGGACTGTATACAGAAAGGCATAGTAATTACTCAAGACTGTTGCACTGGGGATTGTGCAAACATTATGGTATCAAAGTGGCTGAAAAACACTGGAAAAATGAGCCACAAACCATCATAGAAAATGATGAAGTTTATATCACATGGGATCACCCACTACCAACAGTTCAAAAGATAGATGATAGAAAAACTGATATAGTGGTCCAAGAAAAGAAGACACAAGTAACATTGATCATTGAGATCACCACACCCAGTGACTACAGTGTCTTGTTTACAGAGAGACACAAGTCATAAAATACCAGGATCTGCAGGCAGAAATGAGAGCAATGTGGAAGAAAGATACCCAGACAATTCCAATAGTAGTAGGAGCAATGGGTCTTATAAAAAAAGAATTTACAATCATATTTAGATATGTTACCAATCCATGTAACCCCATACAAATTGCAGAAGGAATCATTACTGGGCACATTGTGGGTGCTGCGAAGAGCACTTTTGGCTGACATCAAAGATTGAAACAATGCTAATTTCAAGAACTTTAATCATACTTTGACTTAGGAATGGGGTCCATTCCCATCATGGTGTTAGAAACCCAAAAGATTTGGAGAAATTAGAAACACAAAACAGTGTACAGTTGCATGATTTATGTACAGACATTTAAAGGTTTACAATAAGCAACATACATATGATGAGCACAGCTGGTAAAAAAGTGTTATGTAGTTGATTTAAGCATGTTGTGTAGTGCCATTGACTTGATGTATATAAAAGGCTAGGAAATCACAACAGTTAACATGTGACTAAATAACTTCGATAATGCACCAATAACTCTATCATTTCAAAGACAAATACAACACCCCATGAACAAAGAGCTTTAGAAATTCAGGCTCCATTTACCATTATTTCAATAACACATTGACACTAAACACATAGTATAACAAAATTAATATACTGATTTTGTAGAGTTTCCGTGTCACTACCTGACCACACAATACAACTAACTCCTTAGTTGTAGTTTGTGCATTTGTACTTCATATGGACACAGGTACTGGGACCCTGCTTGCATAATAAAGGAATATCAGAACACACTGGAATTCTAAACTAATTTAAGAATTAGCCCAACCAAACCTCTAGGAATCTGCTTAAAAGAAGGATCGAATTTGTAGGCAGTTACACTAATTGTACTTGTTGGGTTTTGCAGGAAAGTTCACTGGCAGTCTTGGCAGGTCATACACCACCTCTTTACTGAAGCATAGACCACTTGGAAAAAGTACCCATCTAGACACTTTTCCTTGCTGTTTTTTATTCTTGTACCCACTCTCCACTCAACCCCCCCCCCCATAATTTGACTATGTTCCAGTCCCAGTCCAAGTATCCTGTATCCTGTAAGTCTGGGGTTCAAAGAGTTTTTTTGTATTTTGACTTCTCTACATCATGTTGTTCATAACAGCAAGGTACTGAATAACTTGAAAAGTTATATGAGCACCTAGGTTAGTCATTACACTCCTGTAAATTATTCTCAGCTTTGGTTAAGTATAGGGTCTTCTGACATGGCCAATTCTTTTACTACTGTCTAAGGTGGCATCATGATATCACTGTTAGTAGACGTATAGTGACGTGAGGCGGAGAATAAACTAGAGGAGCACTGCTTTTGTACTGTGGCCACTTCATAAGAAGGCCAATCTGCTTCTCTTACCACTTTATATCCTTGTTCAGAGAGTCTGTATGTTTCTAACACTTATTCCTAACAGTCTCTTACGTCTTTTGTATCCTTGTATCAGAGAGTCTGCATGTTTCTAATACTTATTCCTAACAGTCTCTTACATCTGGTAAGGTGAATTCTGCCTCTTCCTCTTCAGTTCAGCACCATCTCCCAGATGTCTTCCACCAGCTAGTTTTGGCCATTTTGACTGTTAGTAGAGTACACTTCTAAATGAGAAAATGAAAACACGGGCTTGTAGTTTCTTCCCATCCACTGAGAAGAAAAGATAATTGTTGCCCTTCAATCAAACTTCAAAATTCTGTGCTTAATTACTAGTTTTCATTTATTTTATTCTGCATAAGCAAAACAAATTGCTTTGATGATAGAAATGTATCAGGCAGGTAAGAAAAACAATTAAAAGATTAATCAAGCAAAGGCTACTGGCATGAGAAAGAAACCTTACTTTATAGTATTTGTGCTAAAAATCTGCCTTCAAAACTGAAAAAGGGACTTGTTTCCATGGATACCAAGCTTGTTTTAGGCAATCTGAGCACTCTTTCATGAGAATTGAAGACAACAAGCAAAAGTAGCAGAGTAGTAAATTATACTAGTAAAGCAACCATGGATTTTGTCACATGAATTCTCAGTTGATTATGATGTTGACACAACTGTAAATCAGTTTCCATTTCAGAGTCCATTTCTAGGTAACTAATAACATACAACCTTGTCTGTCATATGTCAAATAAAGAGTGAATGATATACTTGAAGTGATTAACTTTGTTTATGTTATAGAATGAGGCTGAAATACACATAATCCCCCTGCTCCTGACCAAAATACCTTCTGAAAGAAAATGGGATAACCAGAAACACAGTCAGGTAAAATAATTTCTTAAATGGGTTGACAGAAGACATTTATAGAAATGAAATGCTGTTTTTCTTCATGAAATGAATTCCCTCCATTCTTTAACTTCATCCTAGAATCAAATTACATATTGAAAGAGCTCTTCATGTCCTACAGCTCAGGCCTTGCATCACATGATGGATGTACTTGATAATTTTGAGGTTCACTCTATTTAAGGAGAAAGAAATGATCTTAAGGGAAGGTTACTCCTTCAGATTTTTTAGTTGTCAAGGAATCAAACAAAAATGGGACAATGACTTCTCTGTTCCTGTCCTTCAAACATTGTGCCACATCTGACAACTAGTACTGACTACCAACCAAATTAAATGTTCTGTATTCCAAAGGACTAAAGGTCTGCAATTCCACAGACTGAACCCTGCTTCCCTATATACTGATGAAGCCTTAAATGACCAAGTGCTCATGGATTTAGAGACTGTCAGGAATAAGTATTAGAAACATACAGACTCTCTGAACAAGGATACAAAGTGGTAAGAGAAGCAGATTGGCCTTCTTATGAAGTGACCACAGTACAAAAGCAGTGTTCCTCTAGTTTATTCTCTGCCTCACTTCACTATAGGTCTACTAACAGTGACATCATGATGCCATCTTAGACAGTAGTAAAAGACATTTCTCCAGAACAGGGATACTCAGAACACCCTGTAGGCTAGGACAGGGGGTGTTACTTTCTTAGGAACACTTGGAGGTCTGGTGAAACAGATAGCCTGGATAGGCTCAGCATGAGAAAGCTGTTTGGAGCAATCTGGACTTACCAACTGCAGTGCAAATAGCGACTCTCTGGTTCTGTGCCATTCAAGTTGCAGGTAAGTGTGGGACAGATTAAGATGGTTTAGAAGCTGGAATTAAAAACTAGTTCTTAGAACATGGACTATAAAATGTCTGCTTGGGAAGGTGCTGGAGCTCATGTGGTAGGATGAACTGTAACAGCAAACTGTGTTTTTACCAAAACCCTACGAATATAGACAGGGATTTGGTTTTATACACCATCTTATAGAGTAACTACCAGAATAAAGCTCCTTTCCTCAAGTGTAGTCCCAATAACTTTAGTCCCAGTTTAGATAATACATATTTTAAACATCATGTTTTTAATTGCTAAAAATTAAAAACAAAAAATCTGCAATATCAGATTTAAGGTAAAACCCATTTAGCTATTCAGGCATTCTAAACATGACTCTGAGATTATTTAAATGTCAGACTCTTTGTATAACACTGAATTTTAAAATTCTGAATGGTTTCAGGGATAATAAATTTCTATAAACAACTGATAATGCCTGTAAAAAATCCATGTTTATTCCTAATTCATTTCTTATAGTAGATGCTTTCAAGAAAACAGTTCTTAATGAAATTGTTTATAAGATGAAATCAATTACATCATTTTAGAGGTTTAAATTTTAGAATGGATGGAAAGAAATATACAAAGAGAGTAATCTTAAAATTGTGATATAGCAGATTCTGATCAGAACTCTGATCATAACCAAATTGTTTTGTGTTCAAAACATGGATGCCAATATATTCAAATTGAAAGCAGAGCAAAGCACAGTGCAAGATGTGAATCCTTGCATCCATGCCTTGTATAATAACTGAGTTATAACTGAAGATACCCAATTATAATTATTGTCAGTACATGGAGCTCTAGCTAATCTGATGAATTACTAGTTACAGAAAAATATTAAGGAGTGCAAAGTGATTTAGTGCTTCGAAAGTCACAAAACACTTATACTGTCACATAGACAGTGGCAAGAAGCTAAGTGTCTATCTGACAAATGAACAGCTTTAAAAACTTGTTAGATGTTTCACTTTGCCACATTATTGTTTTTTTCTGCGTGATGATGTGTTTTACAGCTTTTAAAACTCTAAAAATGCTATATACACTATTCTATGGGGACCATTATTTATGTTATATCATGAGACTAGAAATTAACAGCACTAAAGCATGCTCAACAAAACTTGGCTAAGTGCCTTTGTTATGTAAAAAGGGTGCTTAAGAAAGTTGCTTTTTGTTGAATTTGGACTGTAATTGTACTATATAATAACAGCAGACTGAAAAAGGAAAGCCCATTGTTATTCTAAATGTAAATGATCATTAAAATGAGATGACCAGGCAGTTGTAAGATTTAAGAGCATGCAAGTTATTGACTAGAATGGGTCTAGATCACTTCAGTTAAAAACTTTTTGACTGAACACCTCTTTTTTGAATACTCCATCTGCTGAATGGCCCTTTTAGCAAATTTTTTCTTAGGGGGAAAAAATCCTTGGCCAGCTTAACAAACTCAAAAGTTTCACAAAATTTAAAACCCATCAAGGTAGAAATATACCAACTCCGAGATCGCACTACAGTGGGAAAATGGGCCAATCCCTGAGGATGGCCAAGCGTTTTTTCACCTAGGAAAAAGTTTGTGAAAATAGCCGTTCGACAGATTGATCTTTCAACAATTAGCATTCAACAAAGAGGTGTTCAGTCAAAAGGTTTTTCACTGAAGTGAAGTAGACCCACTAGAACACATATATTAGAACATCAAATAATTCTTAAAGACTGTTTATTATGGGTATTATGCCAGAATTTAATTCATGTAACTTGTATGAGTACTTAGATATAAAGAAATCTGTTTTTCATCTATGTCTACTTATTACCAAAGGTGTATAAAAATGACTGTTTTGCTGTAACACCCTACCATAGCCTCTGTTGTTTCCATTACAGATCCCATTTCTATGGGATATGCAAGATAAAGGGTAAAATATATACCTTAGGTGATTTTAACTTTGGACGAGATAACCAGTCAAAGATGATTGCATATTGACAAGTTTAGATGTTGTATCTTTTTATAATATAGTAATAATAAAACAATGTTAAATAAAATGAAATCTTGGTAAAATGACTGCACTTTTCAAATGTATGCACTCAATAAATTTGCTTCAGAAGGACCCTCATTACAGGAGTTCTTCAAGGATCTCTGTTAAGACCATTTCTTTTTCTCCATTTGTTAATGATGTAAAGGAGACCTTCCAGGTCTAGATCTTAGAATGTTCACAGATTGTATATTATTCCTACAAGCCAATAAATGATATCCAATCCTACAAGAGCATCTTCATTCAAATTTCATACAACTATATCAGTGGGAAGAGAATAACAAATTTAAACTAAGTCCTATACAAAATAATGTCATGTTATTTGCCTCCCCCATAATGCAACTAACCTATCCAGCATAGTGATTTGCTTAGTGATTTGAAAGGCAACATTGTTTGAAATATCTCCAAATATAAATACCTACACTTAATACTGGACCCATTGCTGTCACTCACAACCCATAGTAACTACATAACAAAGTTTTGTTTTTTCACAAATTAAACTGTTACAGAATATCTCTGAAACCTAAAGTTGAATATGCGCTGTCCATACTATCCTTTCATTCTTTGTATAATTAATTACAAATTAATATGAACAAGGTCTTTGTATTTGCTCTATACTGACCCCTTGATACACCAGTGTAACCTAATTACTGAAAGCCACTGGCAGCCTGTTAAAAATGGATATCTTACCTGTCTAGCTGCTTAGTATTTAAAATCTTAAAACTAGAATACTGTTCACCACTAAGATAAAAACTGCAGTTTAAGGAACAAACCTAGTTGTCTGTATACTTTATCAAATTTGAAATGCAGTTCTCCTGCTTTTGAAAAATGTTACAAACACTGTTGTATATTATTGCCTTTCAAATGTTAGTATTACTCTGTCTGTTACTGTTGTTTGTACATTAGAGCCTTTCTCCCTGGGCCTCCACTGGAAATGGTTTCCTGTGCCCAGATGCTCTTTCCTGGTAAACAAAAACAATAAATTATATCAATAAATAAATACATAGTCAAGAAGATATTATAACACTTTAAACACCCCCTTTCAAAAATAAAATTGGTGAAAAGGCTTTCTCGCACACTGGTCCTGTAATCTGAAATCATCTACATAAAGAAAATAAAGCTTTACAAATAATTAAGTAATTCAAAGCAGACCTGTACAAATACCTCATCGAAGAATCCAGGTGCAAATGTTAAAGGGATAATGGTAACACACAGTCACTATTACATCAGCTCTAAACAGTGTAAAGATACTGTAAATACTGTACAACTTTATTACTATAATTATTGGATTGTTAACTGTTAAATTGTCTCTTACAATTGTGATAACCACTTCTTTACAGTAGGTGTAATTGTAATCAACTGAATATATGTATACTCAGTTGTAAACAACTGAATGTCTGTGCTCCTTAGGAGCTGGGTCACGGCTGAAAAGAGTCAATAGTCCATCCCATCCACCTGGTCAACAAATAAAAAAATTGAAAATAAATAATGATTCTTCTTTGATTGGGAAGTTAAAATGTTTCTGTCTTGGCCTACTCAGATACATCTTAAGTGATAATGTATTTAATACTAAACATAGGACACATAGGTAGTTAAAAGGGTCAGCAGCTAGGTTATAATAGCTCCATTTACAGAGATCTAGTGATGGGAGATAGAAAACCACTTGATTTATGACCCCAAGTGAAACAAGATTTTGAATAAATTACATTTGTATGAATGCCGCCCTAATCAAAGCCATCCGTGGGTAAATCCAGCATTACCCACACCCAGCCATGGGTTATTGCTATTATACAATGGCTTTATTTAAGAAAGGAATTACTTAATTTTCTTAAATAATGTCTTTGTATAATGGCACCGTGGTGTTCTTCCATGTTGATTCTGTCATTTGATAATGTACTACACATGTATATGGGATTCACGTTCTCGTAATGCAGAGCTGGAACAAGGAGCAAAACACAGCGAAGTTGAAGAATATTTTAATGAACAGTTAAGCACTTTCATCAGGTTGTAACAAAGGCACTTCTTCAGAACACCATCTTACAAAACATTTCAGTTTAAATAACCCTCCTATTATGTATCACATGACAAAAAACAGCCAACCATAATTAAAAATAAATCAAACTGCATAAAATGTTGATTACATTCTAAATTTTGAAATACAAGACATGTCAACCATATAAAATGTAAAAATATATTGTTGCCTAAAATAATTCTTTTTAAAAAATTACACTATTAAAGAACATAACTTGAGTACGCTCATAATGGATAAATTCACATTAAGACCAGGATGAGTACAGGCATTTAGCCTGATCTGCCATTTAAGTTCTCTAAGTTCTATAATGTCATTCCAAGGGCCACCTCTTGCATCTTTAACTACTCTGTCCAAGCCCATAAATTCAAAAGAAGGACTCGGAAAAAAATGAAATATGCTTCACTAAGGCGTTGTTAGTGTTCTCTTTTCTAACTTCAAACATATATTCATAAATTCGTTCTTTGAATTTCCTTTGAGTTTTTCCCACATAGTAACATTTGCATTGTGAGCAATGAGCCAAATACACAATCCCACCTGTGTTACAATTACAGAAAAAAAATGTTTTTTAGCTATACACCATTAACTTTAACACCCTTTTTCATCATAAGATACTTGCACTGACTGCAGGCACTACATTTAAAAAGTGCCATTTTCTTCTGGGTGAAACTCCCATCTAGATGATGACCCCCTTCTAATATCTGTTTAAATGACTGCCCTTTTCTTTATAAAACCTTAGGGACATTTCCAAATAAATCTGTTAGTCCTTCAAAAAGGAAAACATGATGTCCGTAATATAAGTACTATCACTGGAAAAGATCGTAATAAAGGAAACAGAAAAATTGTGGTCACCTGTTCTACTTCTCAAATGCAAAAGTTCACCAACATCCTCATTAATTTTAAGTATAGGTGGGTAGTAGCCATTCTTTCTTTTCTGCATAATCTCTACTAGAACATTTTTCACTAATCTCAACAGGTAACCATGCAATAGAAATCTATCCATTAGAACTTTTGACTCCAAGTCAAAAGTATCATCCTCAGTTACCATCCTGGAAAGACATACAAATTGTCCTTTTATTACCCCTCTGTTTTGATGTCGTGGGTGACAATTGTCAAAATGTAGGAGAGTATTAGAATAAGTAGGTTTTATATATATATTACTAATAAGCCTCCTACTGCTGGCATCCTTACAAATGTATACATCCAAATATGTTATATCAAATGCATTAACATTAGAACTGAAGCTAAGAAAGGATGTAGTGTGACCTAGATATTCAATAAATGCATCCAACTCTTCTGAGTCTTAGTTTGGTTATATTTATGTTCTCATGCTTGCACAGTACATCAGTGCTTTAGAAAACAAAAGAAAAATGAAAATCTCTTGCTATTTTTTTTTAAACTGTAACCTCTGGACAGCTTAGAGGTACAAGAGAGACAGGGAGAAAATAGAAGGAAAATCAGGTATGTTTCTTTAGTTTTGTAGAACATACCTGATTTTCCTTGTATTTTCTCTGCTCTCGTATGCACCTCTCGAACTTTTATTTCAAGAAATGTGGACAAAGCATAAATAAAGGAGGGGACCAATTGTTAATGTTGCTCTTTTAAACTTAGAAATCTGTGAGAATAATTGTGCAATGTCTCAAGGAAAAAAAGTCTGAAACTGAAATTCATGTTATTTTATTCCTCAGTGATTTGTTGGAAAACCACAAATTTTATGAGGAACAAATTCACTAAATAATGACACACTTTTCAGTTTCAGACTATCATTCCTTCAGACTAATGCGTGTCTACCATATACCAATTGAAAAAAAAAGTCTGGCCATTCTATGGTACTTTAGCCACTAGACTTTTTTCTATTGTATATGCTTGATTTGCAACAGGCACACTGGTTGGGCTGTCCAATCAGCATGCTCATTTTTAAATGGTAATGGACAGTCATTTTATAATAAAGGACAATCCCCACTTTTTGTTTGTAACAGTTAAAGAACTTGTAGTGAAACTGATGAACAAAATAAACTGCTTTTGTGAGAAAAATATTCTTAAATAGGAGATATTTAGAAGAACTACTTCTCTGGCATCTTGGAGAAAATCATGGACAGAATTATTTGTCATAGTAAACATCCAGGGTCACATCCAGCAACATAATATAATGACGTTCATAATAGTTACCATCAGAGAGAAGAGTAAGTAGGCAAATCATACAGAAGCACTAGTTTATATCAAGCTAGCTCATTTTATTACAGATAAGCCTTTATTGTCCCAAGTCATCTCTGATGCAATTCAGCCATGTTTATTTACAAATTCATGACAGCCTGTACACTTCACTTATACTTGAATATATTGTTGAAAAGATTGCAAACATTATTGTTATTCTACCATGTTAAGATTAAACTATCCCCCCAAGATTCAAATAACCTTATTTATAGCAGCAGTATATCATTCAAACAATTCTTTATTTGTTAGTAAAATGATTTACACCTTCTCAGTACCAAACTATGATCTATATCAAGTACTGTTTGCACCCTATGCAAAGCTTCCACCTTATTGGCTAAAGTCTCCTAAGACTAGCCTTGCTGTAGCATGACTTCTTTTCAATAATCTATGCTTTTGTCACACATTACCTGTCTCTGTCCTTATCAGTATGGACTCCCCAATTACATGGGCAAACTTGGAAAAGCTGAAGGGTGTACATATCAGCATAGTTTATCAATGGAAACATCATTCTGCATTAAACCCACTTAATTTCTTGTCAAAGCATTTCACGTGCCATACCACACCAGTGTAAACCTGTTGAAGCATTCCACCTGCGTCTCAAACCACTTGGATGGGTGAGGTATCGTCCAGCTTACTTAATTCACCATGTACTTCAGTGGATGCTCATCACCTCCTCCTGAAGCCAAAAGCACCAAACTATCCCCTTTCTGAGATGTCAGGCCACTTCTCCATAGAGGCACATGCAACTCACACCTTACTCTACATTATGTCTTTTACCCATGAGCATAGAAGTTTACAGAAGAGATATAAGATTAGGCTTTGGAAATGAGTCATTATTAAAAAGAGATGGGGAGTATTTTGCCCATGAGCACATCTTCTACTCTCGTACATGAATGGCAGCCTATTCTCCGTAGCTCTGGACTAGAGGGAACTAATTTTCCCTTTTTCTTTATTTTGTTCCCACCTCTTGAAGACCATCCTACCTGCCAAATCAGTCAATGTACACTTTTTTAGCTATTCACCTTGCTTTCTTCTGTTGTGGCCCTTACACGGGATCCTCATCCTCTCTTTGAAGATAACTCAGCTTCTTTCCATCAGTTTTAGGCTTCTACTTTCCACTTCCCATGAATAGGTGGCACTGCAGCTACTTTTCAGGACCTTACCCAACAGAGAAAAACCTAATAGCTTGTATTCCATATTCTAGAAGGCTTCAAGGTTTTCACTCCATACAAATAGGTGACACTAAAGCTATACTGCAGGAAATTACCTGGCAGATGAAAACCTGATACTTTGCGTTCCGTATTGTAGAAGGTCTGTATTTCTTTGCATGTGCATATTCAACATACATTAATTATAATTCTGCACTCGCTGTCACTGAAGGAAATACCCCACAAAGTTGCATTTATGTGGCTGAAGGAAACAGCCCACAAAGTTACATCCTTACCTGACTACAGCAAACAGTGGCCATCCATTGCCCCCCTCCTCTGTCTTGTAGTAGACTAGCAGGACCACAGTGATGGCTTTCTTGTGTGTGGACTAAACACCCAGACCACTGCAGGATTTTCATTCCAATAAGTACTTCTTAGCACAATGCAAGTAAGCCTCCATTGGTGGACCAGAGCTCATATTATAATATAAACGTCACAGCTTTAATTTTTAACACAAGCTGGTTCAGCTAGTGATCTTAACTGTTATTGACATATGCAGTGTGTGCTTCTATTTTACTATTTTAACTCAAACCGCCCCTGCTAGAGAGCAAACCAGAACAAAGCTCACAACAGTGTGTGTAATTCTGTTTTGAACATTAGGCCCAGTCAATCTCCTCAGCACTATGCATGTGCAGGTTAATTGTCCCTCACTGCTTGCTCATTGGCTTTCCTCTTCACTCCCCTACCACCACTGTCTCCAGTAAATCCTTTGAGGAAACAACTTTATACTTACCAAACCTTCCACATTCTCTACATCACTTCCCCCCCAAAAAAAACTACATCACTTCCCTGACAATGGTGACACACAGCAAACAATTAGATATTACTACATAACTTACAATACCAGTTTTCCCATCCCCATATAAAACTATTTCAATATTCTCCCATCTCACACCTCATCTACAATCCCCTAACACTAACCACTTATCTTTTAACAACTACAATAAAAGTCCAGTAGGTTTAATCACATTTTCAAAAAAAAAACACAACACTGTATTTAAACTCTGTACTAATCCAAACCAACCAATTATTATACAAAACATCTTAGCAACATCGTCTTAGTTACTCATGCACAGTCACTAGCTATAATAACATCAACATTATACTTGTAGATACATATGCATGTACTGACTTAGCAGAGTTCAATAATCCAAGGACCTACCATCTAAAATCTTCACAAACCAACTATACAAAAATCCTCAGAGTGTTAATGCTACTCTTCATTATAAAAACACTACTATATTTTCTCATCTAACTTACACAATATTGCAATTCAAACTTTTTTCAACAGATCACAACCCATAGTATAAATTCATATTACTACAATGAAAAGCACTGTATCACCCCAATAGCAGTATGACTATATAACACCTTGATTATTCCCTTACATCATTCAACCTGCAAACCAGACATGGGCATTTTGCACTTCTTTCCTATTAAACTAGGACACCAGGACCCATATTTGTACAACAAATTGCTTGACTGTTGAGATATTCATCTTAACCCTGGTTCCTTCACAGATACATCACAAACTTCAATTTTCTAAAACCAACTCTGCCATATCAATGCCCACAGCATCAACAACAAAACTGCACAGCTACATGCACACATAATAACTTACTCCCCAAACACATTATCTATCTCTGGAACATGGTTAAAGGCACATATAAAAGATATGGAAATTACTCCAGCAGGATGTAACATACATAGACCAAACTCTACAAAGAGCAGTTGGAGTAGCCCTAATATAGTCTATCAAAATCCCCATACAGAAATGTAATCAACTCATACCTAAATTTAACAAAGAAGAGCTTCCAATATCAAATTATAAAACTAGTCAACATAAAAACCTATACATAATCTCCATTTACACCCCACCAAACAATAATACCACAATAGATGAGGGTATACTTACATGAATTACCTCAGTATTGATTGGCCAAAAGCAGGCTTCAGCCAATAGATGTACTTCTGACCCAGGAGGAGCAATGTGGATTCCATCTTGGCTGGGGAACAATGGGTCAGATCTTTGTCCTTGAACAGATACATTAGGGATCTTGGAAGTTTGCCAGTACTGTCTACATGTCCAAGATATAGCAAGGAAATTTAGTGCTCGGGGTAATTTACCCATTTTGCACCACCTGGTGTTATACCTTCCCAGTTCACATACCTGTTCCATCCACACCAGCAAGCCCACACCTTAACAAAGTAATTAACTAAAAATTATTTTTGCTGGAATCACGAGGCTAACATTAAAAAAGAAAGTAAAAGAAAAACAGAATGAGGTAAAATGGAATATGTAGGGGTCTGCTTTGTATAAAATATGAACTGCTTTGTATTGTAAGTTTACATAAGGCCACTTATCAAAGAATTCATTCCCTAATTGTACAGTACAAGATATTTTATATCTCAGGCACCAAGTTCCCAGGTTATAATTTCAACATTCCCCTTGTTTTCCTCTTCCTTTGCATAAGTTTGGTTACATTCCTTAGGCATTTCAGACATTTTGGGTTTTCTAACTTTTGAAATGTTTCCTGTAACAGAAAAAGGTTTTAAGACTTTCAGTTTCATAATGTTAATAATTACATTACATTTAGTATACTGTTGACAATTGCTAGCATTATGTAGAGCATGCAGACAAACATGCTCTAAACACATACGTCTTTAGGTGTTCTCACATAAGCACATTTACTCATTCACTTAATTGGAGATGATACTATACTTTAATAATTTAATTTCTTCAATAATGAACATGAATATGATATTTTAACTCCTTTCAAATGGAAACAGTCCAAAATACCTATGAAACTAATCATTGGTGGAAATGCATTCAAATGGTTGATTTCAGTAAGGCTTTCCATGACTCTACTCACTGAAGAATATAGACACCAAGGGAAGGGAAAACAGCTTCCCAAATCTACAGTCATTCTGGTAGCATAGTGCTGTCCTTTGCTGTCAGGAAGATAGAGGTTAGATCCACATATGTGCACAGCCACCCTCAACTGTAGAGTTAGACAACCAAATATCTGATGAATGCAGTAGTTAAGCAAAGGCTAAGGGAAGCAAACCCCAAACTAGTGGTAGCAGCCCCTCCACAACTTGTTGCCATCAGCCTCTGCACCACATGCCAGACTACCTATTCTCTGAGTATAAGACACCTTGACGGTAACATGCATCATGCAAAAAGGATCAGGGATATAACACACAGAAGTTACCCATCATGCAAAAAAGGATCAGGGATATAACATACAGAAGTTGCCCATCATGCAAAAAGGATCAGGGATATAACACACAGAAGTTACCCATCATGCAAAAAGGATCAGGGATATAACACACAGAAGTTACCCCTCATGCAAAAAGGATCAGGGATATAACACACAGAAGTTACCCATCATGCAAAAAGGATCAGGGTTATAACACACAGAAGTTACCCATCATGCAAAAAGGATCAGGGATATAACACGCAGACGTTACCCATCATGCGAAAAGGATCAGGGATATAACACACAGAAGTTACCCATCATGCGAAAAGGATCAGGGATATAACACACAGAAGTTATCCCAGTCCAAAATATAGCTGGACTCCAAATGCTGCCAGAGATCATGTATAATGGAGTTATGCTTCCTTGTCGAAGACCTTTGGTAAAAAACATGTGCTCACACTGTAGTCCTTTGGAACTGGTCTATTGCATTGTAGTCCTTATGGTCCCCCATAACCAGCAGATACATTTGCTCATTTTCCAAGTCTTCCTTATGTGCATGTACAGATGGATACTTTATAGTTTACCCAGACATTTTTCTGCACATGAGTGGATTCTTCTCAGGGCACACTCTCAGTGATTATCTTTCAATCCTCAAAACATGACTTCAGACTATTATTTCCTGGGTCTATATCACATAGTCAAAGTCTTATAACTTTGAACACTTAATGTTCAAACCATTATGTTCAAAGTTTCAAAACTTTGACTATGCATAAAAAAAAAACAACAATGGAAAACAAAATAAATTGTTTTAAGATGGGGGGCAAGCCCCCCTGCACCCCCCACACCCCCCGCTACTTAAATATACCAACTCCGAGATTGCACCCCATTGAACAAAATGGAAACCTCTGCTTATGAAGATTTCCATTCAAACGCTCAAACTTTTACAAATTTCAACTTATGGTCTCGACCATATGAGGTTGGAACGTGTAAAATTTTGACTACGTGATAGGAACCCTTATTTCCCTTCTTGCATTTCATCAGGCTGCACATGGCTACTTGTCTCTGTTACTGACTCATAAGGTATGAGGCAATTAGAGAGACAGATAGCCATGTATAACCTGGTGAAACAGAGGAAGGAAAATAACAGTCTCATGTAGCCACATTGCATGCAGCAACCAGTAGGTTAGTCCAAATGGTTATCGTTGTCATGGTGTAAGAATTGAAGAAAGCCAGATGCAGAAGTTCTTTAATATTAAACATGTGCTGCCCAATTCCTGGTGAAAAAGAGACAATTGCTACATTAGGCTTCTTAAAAATCTAGATGAAGAAAGGCCTTACCATGCAGCCTAACTTTCTTAATACTTCTATTGCAAGAGTCATCCCAAAGAAAGACTTACAGTTATAATAACGATCTTTATATAATTATCATATCTTCTAATGTGTGCAGAATAGTTTTACTGCACCTAAATGCTAAGACAATAATTTTATCACTGTAAAGTCACTTATTTTCCATTTATTTGTGTTTAAATTTAATCCTTAATGCCATATAACTTTCTTACCTTTTCCATTCTATTTTCATTTTCAGACAGCTCCTGCACTTACCTTTTCCATACTGCTTTTTTATTTTCAAAGACCATTCCTGCACACAACCTTCCCATTCTGTTTTCATTTTCAGACACCTCCTGTACACATCAAGCATCATTTCTAGTAGATGTTTCACAGATAGTAAAGCCCCTTAGCCCAAGCATGGGTGACAGAGCCTTAAGTAAAGCAGGGTGAAAGGGGTGGTTATCACAGATGCACATCGTTAAGGGGTATGATCAGTAGGTGCCCACTGTGTGGGGATACAATACTAGCACTGTTTTACGAAGCTGTGATAAATGAATTCCAATACTGCATTTGCTGTCACAGCTGAAGAGTGTGGCTATTTAACTGCATCAGATTTCTGGTTACATTTGTCGCAAGCAGCTTGCTACAGTCTCAGAGAAGGGAAGAAGGGGTTTCTTCACATTTGGGAATACCCTCTTCTTTTTTTTTTTTTGCTCCTCAACTTTGAGTTCAGGGGGTTGCCAGGTGACCTAACCACAGTTCTGATGGGTAGTATAATTTAACTGATTGCTAGTATAACAAAGCAGAGCAGCACGAAGAATGGGTTGTAAAGCATCTAGCAGTAGCAAAGGTAGGCAAGCCAGAGCGAACTTGTCTCAAGTCCATGTATAAGATTGGCTGTGGCTCATGATCCAGCCAGTTAAAGAGCCCAGAATGAGGCAAGCTGCAAACACATTTTTTTTTTTTTGAGGAACTGCTGACTGTTGATTTAGACCAGATATGCAAGGTGAGAATGTTTTCTATTAGATTTGATCTGTAATCTAAGTGCTGTGGTTGGCTGGATTTCCAAAGAAGGTGGTGCCACAGTCCCAAAAAGGAAGAGGATTTAAAGATTTTGCCTGGGAGAGGCAATGTAGTTGGGCAATTATTTTATAAAAAGGTTTGCAGCTCATTTTTAGAATTAATACATTTTAATTCATTTACTCCAGAGTATTTGCATGCTTCCATGGGGGGAGGAGTTTGTTTAAGTGACAGAAAGAGAGATTAGGTGAGCATAGCAAGCACTACTGATGGTAAGGACAATATGGGCAGGATTCTCCTCTTTGCATTTATTGAGGTAAGCCCCAGTGGCTCAATTGTCCCTGATTTTATCTCAATGCAGTGAGTGAATCTCTATGAGGTGCTTGGCCCATGATTGGGGGTGCGTATATGTGTTCAAGGACAGCATGTTGAAATTACTACATTACTGTAGTTGTCAATTGTTTTTCACTTTCCTCAACATTAAGCTTCAGAGGTGTACAGAAACTGTTTACCTTTTTGAGGAAGGCTTGTGGAAGCATTTTGTACATGAAAGCTGAAAGTCTTAACATGATCACTGTTAGAAAGTAAGTGTATTTAAAAAATCACCTTTATTGAATTATCACTTGTGGCATAGGTAAACTTATATTTATATAATAGTAAAGTTCACATTTACAAACACTATACATCACATATATTGTTATATATCATGTAATCTAAACAACATTACATAAAGTTATTCAACTTCTACCTTCTCTTAAACTTCACTCCTCCTCCAAAACATTTTTCTGCATGTATTGTTTCCACAATTTCCATTTTTTCCTATGTAATTTGCTCCTAACTTTTTCTAAAGATCCTATTTCCTGCTTATTTCTGTTACAATATTTTCTTCTACTAAGTATAGTTGTTTTAGCTTTTGATTTCCATTTTCTAGTAGCTGCTTTCTTTGGCAGTCACCAGAATTAAACTTAACAAGGCCGTACTGTGTCTAGGAAATTCAGATCCTGTATCACAACTCAAAAACATTATTTCCTTAGGTATACTCAATTGCTTGTCCATATTCCAGAATACTCTGTAGGAATTTTTTAAAGTCTGCCAGCATACCTCTCAACTGTATAGATTTTTGCAGAATGCCCAGATTGTTGGCCTGTTTCTCATTAACATTGTGGTTTTCTGGCAAATGATTGAGGATTGAATTTAGAAAATAATGACATACATTTAAGATTCAGACTTCACACTCCTCAGAAAATACATGCTTGGGAGTGTGGCCAAGATGGTGACTTGGTAGCAGCTCAGACTCTTAGCTCTCTTATCTTAAACATATTTCTGACAGGAATTTTATAATTTAAACAACATTTCAATGATTATTTCATCATCAATACTATTAAGGAACCTTGGGACATCTATTGAAAGACTTTTCAACAATTGACATTTAAAAATTGCTGTCAAATACAACTATACAAAAACAATTCTCTCAGCTGTTCAGAATGAGTCATACAAAAAGCTCTTCACAGGATTCTTCTCTCAAAAAGGAACTACATTCTCTATTGTCAAATATCCAGGATTTGTCACTGAAAATTGACAAAATAGACAACAAATTGGATTCTTTTAAAGACAAATTTTCTCAATAACTAGAACAACTTCAGGACATTATTATGCAACAAAAGAGCCAAATATCTGCCATGGAAAAATCACTAAATGATATGGAGATTAGACTTTCTGAAGAGAAGTACCGCATATAATATTTATTAAAACAAAATACTTACTTATTGGACAAATTAGAAGACCTGGAAAACAGATCAAGGAGGAACAACATTTGGATATATGGGCTTCCTGAGAAAACCAAAGGAGACAACTTAATGTCCTCACATCCTGGATTCCTTCCACACGGAATTTACCTGAATCATTTTCCTATGGCATTGAATGTGCACACAGATCCATAATTACATCAGAAAAGTCAGGCTGCAACAAAAACTAAGCCAAGATCTACAATTATGAGACTTTTTTCCTAGTCAGGATAAAGAACTCATCTTAAAAATTGCTTGGGCTAACTCATCTATTAAATATCAAGATACAGTAATTAGATTTGACAATGACTACTCTTCAACTGTGGTTTCAAAAAGAAAATAAATCTTTCCTTTGATAAAGGGATTAAAAAAGAAACAGCTGAAAATGCATTTATTATTCACAGCCAGACTAAAAATCTTTTTAATGAAGGCAAACAAAAAATTTTGACTCAGTGGATTTGGCAACAAAATACTTATTCAACATAACCAAAAGAACAGCAGATAAGAATGGTTGGAAAACTGTAGAACAGAAGAAAAATAAAACTACAGGACAAATAAAAACTCATTCATTATATGTTATTGTTCCTGTCAAGACATTGCACTAATGTAAAATTCCCTCCCTAGAAATCAGCTATAAATACAGGTATTTTTTTCAACTATTTAATGTCTTCTTTATTTACTCAATAGAAAACTTCTATCACAAATAAGTATAACTAGGATTTAAAAATCATTTCTATCTCATACTCAATCATTTATAAACAAAAATAAAATCAGCATTTACATCCAGTTTAATGCTTTATAAATTGCTTTGCTTATGTTTCTTAACTACTAGTAACAAATATATAGTATCACTACTTATTGCCTGCTCAAATACTTTATTTGGTTATCAATTTGCTGAAGCAAATTAACACTGGGCAATGAATTCACTGAATATTATTTTTTCATCATTATATATGTGCAAGTGATCCATAAATATGGTAATCAACTTCCACAATTAACTAAGGTGAAGTTTTCATTCTCAATAATAATCTTTCATTTACTAATATGGTCAATGAATCTTTGTCCTTAGTACACTGTTAAAATTGAATGTTTCTGTTTAATGTGTATAGATTTGGTTTATATCCATGCAGCAATGAGTCCCTTACAGTGTTTATACTATCGTCATTCAAGTTTTTAATGATCCACACATTGTTCAGACTATGTGACCTCTCTGGGGTTATTAAATGTTGCTTAGTTAATATCTTGTATGTCAAAATGGTGTACAAAGTAGACAGAGGACCTTTACGTACATCTGGGGTGAATGGCTTATATTTAAAATACTTCTTTTCTGGTCATGAGGGATTGTTTTGCTTTTACAAGGCCTCTCACATTTAACTCTCAATTCTCAATGCCATGGTGCTAAGCAGAAGTGGTCCTTTGATGCAGCAGTTGCATAATGACTGATGTCAGCCACCAGTTCGAAGGGCATAGTCAGAAAGCAATAGCGCTAAGCGAGACCAACAGAAAGAAAAAGGAGAAGAAGGAAAAAAATAATAAATAAATAAATAAATAAATACAGAAAACATGCTGCACTATTATTACCCACACCACAAACTGCTTTATTGCAATTTAGTAGGATACGATGAATGTAGTGTGAGATTGGAAGGGCAGAAGTATTAACAGGCACTGAAATTGCTAAAGAATGTAAACTATAAACTGTGAAAGCAGTTCTCTTCTAGGAGACTGCAGTAGCAACATCCTAGCTAAAGAAGCAGGCAGTTAGATGTCGGATACTAATTTATTCCTGAAGAAGGACAAAGTATCACATTATTTTGGGATAGCAGAGACTAAAACAGTGACTATAGGCTATATCTGTGGTGACCTACTATTATTAAAAATAATTAGTATATACATAATTAAAAGCTTTTTAGAGACATGCAATAGTGATCGAGCATTACATGGCCCAAATCCAGACAGCTCCATTTAAGATTGCATAACTGTGAACATTATTGACTTCTTGGAAATCCTGCTCATTGATGTAAAAATTTCTGTAAAATTGTAAAGTTAAATCTGCACTTGTATTAACCCATGATTGGGTGGTAAGTGAAAATGTTCAATAGTCCAACTCACCTATTTGGTTATCCAAAATAAAAGGGGGGAAGAGGGAGGAAAAGAAGCAGAAGGCGGAAAAGGGAAAAAAGATAAAGAGGTAGGGGGAGAATAAGGGGGAAAGGAGGAAAGGAAAAGGAAGACAGATGAAGGAATAGAGGAAGGAAAAAGAAAAAAGAAATATATCTATATGAATATATATACATATACATAATAAAGACTACTCAGGAAGAATTAAGGGACAAGTTAATTGTACCCTTTCTATGTGCATAATCACCTCTGAAATTGCAGCAGTTAGAAGAAAAGCAACCAAAAGTAAATACCGAACTTGAAGAAATCACAAATTAATATATCTTCTATCATAGTCATTGCTGCCTAGAAGCATAAGGGACTGTTTTGTTTGCCTTATCTAGATATTGGTATTTTATTGTTCGGTGAATCTGACTTGTTAGCAGGGAAGGATGAAAAGAAAAGGGAAAAGAAAAAAAATTCTACATGGAACTTCAGTTTAATGTTTGAGATTGAAAAACAGTTTGAGAGTTTGGGAGTTTTATTCAATGTATAACACTGTAAACTTCCTAAAAGTATTGTCTAATCAAAAGAAACACATCAGCAATGACAAACTATATCCCCCTTTTTAACAGGAAGTATAAAACTGAGCAGCACTCTAGTATGTCTGCTTGATTAAGGCACCTGTGTTAACGGACCTTTTAACATTACCATTTTCACAATTATATTGAATTTAAAATTATAATTTAAGTTTTAACACCAAAATTGATATAATTCTATTCTTGTACCAATTATATCTCAGTATTTCCGTAGAACTTGAGCTGGACTGTGTTCAAATGAGGCATAAGCCAGGTGAATGAAACATCACTCAACACTAGCACTCATTACTGCATCATTATTTGGCTGTCTCTCTTCAGTTACCATAAACGCTACTAAAAACTGCAAATATGCACACTATATTCTTTTACTTTACTACTACAAACACTACAGATGCTTAGGCAAGAAATATGTTTAGGTTTTATAGAAGACAAGAAAAGGAAGCACATCATGGAGTATATATGAAACCTAAGGGCAGACTACAATAGATTAACAAAGCTTTACATACTCATTTATATTGGTATCACACCATACATTAAAACAACATATATTGTAATGCAATCAGATTTCAAGCTCTAACTATGCACCAAGAATAGTTGAGAATTAATGCTGAATAATTTGAGTTATATGGAGTCATCAAATGCCTTAATACTAGATTAATAATACTAGCTTGTTTAGATTTAAATCTGGATGTACATTAACCAACATAAGCCACTAGTATTTGTGTATTAACAATGATATAGCAGTAACAAAATACAAAATCACAAATCTGTATTATAGTATTGTATGCTAATATTTAGGTTTAATTACACAAATTAATTGCAGAACTTGAATGTACTGTGATAATGCATTGTATGATATCTGATTAATCATAGGTACCTACAAGTATCTTTTTTTAAATCAAATGCTCATTTGAATGGGTAAATTAATTCAGAAATAATTTGTACACTTTTAATGTATGCTGAGTATATGAAATTATACTGAAATGTTCAAGAGTTTACATAAACTATGAGGTAGAGAGTGTTTGATTTACTCATAGTAGATAAAGCTTAAAGTTTGCTTGAGTAGATTTACTAGTCAGGCAAGAGGTTTACTACCACATAGTGTTGAACAATGTTTTTTGTTTTGTTTTGTTTTTTGTTTTTTTTTTTTTTGTTTGTTTGCTTTTGTTTTTGTTTTTTGTTTTTGTTAGAATTTTTAAATTTGTAAGTTTCTTTGTTATTTGTTAGTTTGGTGTCTATCAGAAATGTGCATACATTTTATACAAGAAAATATATGAACCATTCTCCAAATCCATATTCAGTAACCAATGTCATACATATAATACACTGTTATATAACTTCAAACTTAGACTAAAAATATGAAGTGTCTGTCTATCATTGTTAATGGTTTAAATAATAAAATTAAAAGGAGAAGCTTATTTAAATACATTAATTTACATAGACCTCAATTAGTATTTCTACAAGAAACACACCTTTTGCAGCAAGATATAAACAAGTTAAATATCAATAATTAAACAGTTTTAGTGAGTTCTCAATTTAAACAGAAAAAGAGAGGAGTAGCTATTTTATTCAGTAACACAACAATTACTCCTAAAATAATCAACACTTATCATGATTCATCTGGTATGCATTGCTTAGTATCTATTGAAATGAATAGACAAATTTACACAATGCTCAATATAAAATATATTATATTTGAAGATATAATACATTTTGCAAAAGGCAGCTTAATATTAGTGGGAGATTTTAATTGTATTTTAGATGATAAAGATACAGATTAAAAATTTAAAAGAAAATCTCCCACATCAAAAGCACTTTTTAAATTCACAGATATAGCATGTATTAAGGATATCAATGAATTTGCAGACTCAAATTCACTATTCTTTACCTTCTATTCACATAGGCATACTTTCCACTCTATAATTTATAGGATATGATGTAATAACAAAATTAGAAGGTGTCAAGGTCATAAATTTCCCCCTATCAGATCATAATGCATTAGTTGTTGAAATAGATCTTGTATCTGTTCACTCAATCCCTATCACTAGAATACCTTCATATATAACAAAATTAACAAAGTTTAAAGAATTTTACATAAAGGAAATAAAGACCTTCCTTGAAGTGAATCTTACAGAAGACATATCAGAAATATATATTTTGCACTCTCTAGAAGCATATATTTATGGCAACGTTTTATCTTGGTATATTAACAAAAAGAAAACATGGAACAAAGGCATATTAGACCTTCAAAATAAAGCAGATAAGCTTAAATTAGGAATACAAAAAGGTAATACTGATCTAACTCCAGAACTTGTTCAAACTAATAATAAATACTCTGAAATAGTACATCACAAAATTATGATTAACCTAGAGAAAATCAAACTAACGTCTTACAGTATGAGTCCTGCTTACCAGAGACAATTAGCAAACAGAACAAAAAAAATATTAAATCTAAACAAATAAAAGAATGATATATTCCCCACACAAAGACGAAAGTTACTGATTTAAACAACATTTTAGAAGCCTTCAGACTTCATTACAATATACATAATTCTTCAAATCCTCAGGGTCTATCTCCCAATGAAATCAAACTATATCTTAATAAAAATATCCTTACTAGGTTAATACAAGAACAAATAAATATTGTAACTAAATCAATCACTATGACTGAATTAAAATCTCAAATAAACTCAAGACAAATAAAACCCCTAGTCCAGACAACATATTACCAAAAATGTACAAACTATTACCAAGCCAAACATTACCTTTATTTTTAAAAGTATATATTACAGTCAAGGAGGATATAAATATACCACCCTCCTGGAAATATTCATTAATATCCCCAATAATAAAAACTGGTAAAGATGAAAAACTCTGCTCTTCATATAGGCCCATAACCTTACTAAATGTAGACTATAAAATGTTTATGGCAATTTTTGCAGAAAAAATCAAACATTTTCTCCCTATATTAATGCATGAAGATCAGACAGGCTTTATAAAAGGGAGAAATACCTATGATAATGTTAAAAGAATCCCCTAATTGCTCATAATAAACTTAGAGGCTTAGACTTAACTATAATCTCTTTAGATATTAACAGTGCCTTTGAATCTGTTGATTGGAATTACCTATTTTTAGTCTTAAATGAATATAAATTCCCTATAGCTTTTAATACACTAATCAAATCCTTATACAAAAATTCTATAGCATATGTCAAATTAGGTTCCCATAGATCTGGACCCATTTCAATTATATAAGGGACTAAACAAGTCTGTCCCTTGTCACCCTTGTTATTTGCACTACTGATAGAGCCTTTTGCAAACAATGTTGGATTAGATAAAATTAAAGGTATACAACTCAATAGAGCACTAAACTTAAAACTTCTACTTTTTGCTGACAATATACTTCTGACTTTGTCTGATACCAATTATTCCTTACAAGCATTATTTAACTCTATGACTATTTATCAAAATATTTCTGGACTACAGTTTAATGAAAATAAAAATAAAATCTTACTCTCCAATTGTAAGAAAAAATATATAAGTAAAAAGTTCTCTAAATATATAGTAACAGATGGCAAACTTCCTTATTTAGGTATTTACCTATTGGATGACTTAAACAACTCACTTATACTCAATTATAATATATTAGATAAAATTAAACTAACGATGTCCAACTGGAACAAATACTTATTTACAATGAAAGATAGGTTATTCCTAATTAAATCAATAGTTTTTCCTAAGGTATTATACCTCATACAAGTTTTTTACCTCCCTCCACTCAAGCATATTATTCAAAAATATAATAAACTGATATTACATTTTTTGTGGTTTTCATATAAACCTCAAATTGCTTTGAACAATCATCTGTCAGATTGGGAGGATGGAGGAATTGACTTACCAGATACTGAGACATATGTTATATCTTCTGTTGTTAAAAATATAACATTATGGTTAAACTTATCTTACTTCGCCATATGGAAACAAATTCATGAAAAGATCTGGTTAGAAACTATGCACTCTCACATTCAAGATCACTTGTCTATTTTATCAAATTCTTTTTAATGGATGCTTAAAGACTATATCCTAGAAAATAAAAATATTAAATTACCATCTCAATATATAAATATTACATTAATTTTAAGAAATTTGTAAATAAAAATCCTCACATCAATTCATGGTATTTCCTACTCTTTCCTATAGCCTTTACATCTAATAATCTCAAAACATTTCAAACATACAAGATGAATGCACTTAAAAAAGGAAATGTATTATTTTGGCATCAATTAATAGAGTTAGGAAAAGTCTTATCCAATAATCAAATAATCAAGTAAGTGCAACATAGATAAAGACATGACATTACTTCAAGCCCCCAGATATATTATAAATAAAATAGAATTAATGCAAACTTCTGTCAGACATGACACTTCTAAGCTTATTGAATATATTATAATTATTACAAATCAACCTTTTCAAGGTAATGGTTATTTGTCTAACATTTACAAAATTGTTAAAAAAAAACAAAACTATTCCTTACAAGAAATTACTAGAATTAGTATACACTAGTAAATGGTCATCCCCCATCAGAGGATGATAAAAAATATCATTACATCCTCAAAACGTTCAACACTATCAATTCATTGGCAATTGTTTACTTGGAGATTATTCCTACATAGAAGTTTTTTTACACCTCACAAACTAGCCTTAATATTTGTTAATGAAGAACTATGTTGGAGATGTGAAATAAAATTAAAAGCTGAATGGCAACATATTTTTTATGAATATAACTGCCCCAGCATATACTGGAATAATATTAATATTTTTTCAGACTATTTTTAATGATAACATTCAATTAACTAAACCAGTGATCCTATTTAATTCTCCTATACCTAAGTGTGTTCCAAAATTATCAATACTTTGGACATTATTAGCTATAGCTCAAAAAATCATCACCATTCATTGGAAAAGTGTGACTTCTCCTACCTTCAATTAATTCAAAAATCTTGCCCTAACATTTGGTCGATGGAAATCTCTACATTGAGGAATAGAACCAACAGAACTACTTCATATTACATCACTTGGATGACAGTAATGGAAATATTGGAGGAAAATGGACAAGAATACTTTATATGATTTATATTTAACACAATGTTCAATTACTTCATAATCTGTGTAGACACTAGTGTAAATAGTTTCCCAATGTTATAAAGTTCTGTAGTTGTAAGACTATATATATATATATATATATATATATATATATATATATATATATATATATATATACACATTGTATATTGCTTTTCTTCATGTATTGTTTTAAAGATGTTACTTCAAACAAAAACAAAAATATTTAAAGGAAAAAAGAAAATTCATGCTAATGCAAAACTTGTTATTCTATCAACGTCCTAAGTTTGTAAGAGTAATATTTAAAAATTATCCCTATTTTTGGTCCTTTGTCCCCCCCATTATTTATGGCTTTGTCAAGATATCCTGCTATAAGAGGTTGAGAGGTATGGTTCCCAGTTATCTCTTTCTCCATCACACCTCCCACATTTCTCATCAGGGTTCAAATGGATAGATAAGTCAGCAAGCAAATGAGAGTAGTATTGCTGAAATTGAATTCATCCCCAAGTCTTGCTGAGTACCTTCACAAGGCAGACCCTGTTTTTCACAAAATCTCACCAAGACTACACTGATATATAAACTGTTTTTATATAGCATATATCATGGACAGAAGTAGGTTAAAAATAAAAAAAAAAGATAGCTGGGTGCACAAGACCCAGGATAAAAAAGTGCACAATCCTTGTAGGCACACTGGTGCCAGGACTGCAAAAGAATGACAATGTAGAATCCTCAAAATATGGAAACATTTTACAATGGGGCTAGGTCAGCCCAGGGGGAGGATGGTCCTCCTGTTTAGAAGGAGGTAGCAGTCCACAAAAATCACAAAAACTGATAGACCAAAGAAGAGCCATAAAGATGATAGAGTGGACTATTTAGGATAAGAAATTAATTATGTATTGCTACTATTATGCAAAAAGCCCAGAATTTCCAGGCACAAAATATACAAAAAAGATTAAGAGAGAAATTAGAGAAAAGATTTATACTTCCACAAGAAAAACTGTCAGAAGCCTGAAATAAAAATTTGTGTTCATTAATACAACAGATTTGTGAACACAATATATAGACCAAAAAACTTTGATCTGTTTGGAAAAAGAAGCATCTGAGGAAGTGTGAAAATATAAATAACAAAATCTAGAGATTTTTGAAAAGTATAAAAAAGAAATATGGACATGGGAAAGAAAGAGACATTTGGTATAGTGCAATATTTATGCAAAGTTGAAAGCCAAATTAATCAATATGAAAAAGGCAGCCCCAGAGATATTCAAAGAGAAATACAGGCAAAGGCATCCAGATATACAAAATTTCACAATAAAAAATATCTCAAAGAAGAAATGTAGAAAAGAAGATTAGTAAAGTAGAAGTTAAAAAAAATAGAAGCTGAACTTATGGAATCTCTATGAAGTGAAGGATTTGGTGTAGAAGTTCTAACACAAGTTACATCACACCATGATGGAACGATTCCCCAAAGTAAAAAGAAACAGGAAGATCAGGAGACATATGAAGAAGAAATATGGACAAGGGAAAGAAGAAGAGATTTAATATGGTGTGATATTTATGCAAAGGAGAAGGCAAAATTAATCAGTACAAAAAGAGCAGCACCAAAGATATTTGAAGAGAAATACAGGCAAATGAATCTGGACATGGAAAACTTTACAATACAAACATAAGAAGACAAAGAGGAAAAGTATAAAAGATTACTAATGGAGAAGTTAAAGAAACAGAAACTAAAGTTATGGAGTACCTGCAAAGTGAAGTAAAGGATTCAGTGTAGAAAATCTAACTCAGAAAGCACCACAGCAAAATAGAGCAATAGACATCCAAATTAAGGAGAAACCAGTGGAATGGGAAACAACTGGGCAGTTGCCACATGATGATATTTTGGAGCCTTCCACAGGAAACCAGGATAAACATTCATTTGAAACTGGACAGCAAGGGAATGAACAGGAAACTGCGGCAACTCTGATGCAGTCAATGTTGAAGAGTGATAGGCCAGTGTGTTCCCATATGACAGAGCAACGGATGACACATGATGAAATTGAAGAGAACATGACACAGGAAGATGCTATAGAACTCTCTATAAAATGCCTCCAGGAAATAGAGAACAAAGAATGTGTCATTAGTTTAGAAAAAAATGAGTTAAGAGAAGAGTTGTTTGATTAAATACAGATAGATAGACATATTAAGATCATTGAAATAAATAGACTGCAGAAGGTCAATAAAACCCAAAGTCAGAAGTTTAATAAAACAAATGAACATAGTAATTAGGACTGTCCATAGAGATTCATGCAATATAACAGTAGTAAACAGAATATATTACTGTGCAGCTAAATTAATAACAGATACAATTCTACCATGAGAACACAGGATACTAAGGGAAAGGAAGGGGAGAAATTGAATACCATCATGGAAGTATCGAATAGAGAAAACTATAACGCAATTAAGACAAGAAATGTCACTGTTAGAAGAATATAGAAGAGGGAACAGATCAACAAAAATGCTTAGAAAGATAGACATGATAAAAGCAATGTACAGTATTATAACAGATTAGGATCTATCTTGTACTATTGCAAATGTTCTTCTTCTTTTGGCTTTTTCCCAGTTAGGGGTCACCACAGTGGATCACCTGTCTGCTCATGATTGGCAGTGGAGTTTCATGGTGTCGAGTTGCCAGCCCGGTGCCCAACCTTCCACAGAAGGCACACACACACAAACGCACTCACACATAGGGCCAATTTAGCATGTCCAATCCACCTACAGCATGTCTTTGGGATGTGGGAGGAAACCGGAGCACCCAGAGAAAACCCATGCTACCACAGGGAGGACATTCAGACTCCACACAGAAGGCACCCCAGCCAAGGATGGAACCAGAGAACCTCTTGCTGTGAGGTGACAACACTAACCGCTGCACCACATGGCTGCCCTATCTTGCACTGTTGCAAATAATAAACTAAAATTCTCAGCACAGGCAAAAAAACTTAGAAGACACACAGATAAATATAAAGGAAAAGTACAAAATAAGCAATTTATTGATGACCCCAAAAAGTTCTATAGAGAATTGGAAAACAAGGCAAAAGGAACTGAAAGACCACCCAAAAAAGGAGAAATAGATACATTTTGGAAAATATCTATGAAGATCCTGTGGAACATAATAAAGATGCTAAATGGATAGAAGCAGCAAAAGAAAGAATAAGATGTTCAGAGGTGCAGGATATGAAATGGGATGAGATAGCGACCAGAGAGATTGAGATAAAGTAGCTCTCTAAGCAGCTGCAGTCCCTGGTGTTATGAGCTCCCATTGTCTGTACATTGCGACTACATAGTTGGTCCAATTTGTTCCCCTTCCATACTTGAGAGCATGGACACTCCAAAAAATTATAAACTTCAGAAAACTTTTGGACTACTAGTTGATCACCTCCACAGCCTCTCTGCTTCTATCCAGTGTCTGTACATCACAACTACATAGTGGGTCTGATTTGTTCCCCCCCATACTTGAGAGCACGGACACTCCAAAAAATTATAAACTTCAGAAAACTTTTGGACTACTAGTTGATCACCTCCACAGCCTCTCTGCTTCTATCCAGTGTCTGTACATCACGACTACATAGTGGGTCCAATTTGTTCCCCTCCCCATACTTGAGAGCACGGACACTCCAAAAAATTATAAACTTCAGAAAACATTTGGACTACTAGTTGATCACCTCCACAGCCTCTCTGCTTCTATCCAGGTGCTTACAATGGCTATTTTCAACTACACTCCACTGAATTTTGTCGTGTAATCCTTTCAGTAGCACTAGCTATTGCTTTGTTAAGCAAACAGGTATTTGTATTGCCTTTTGGTTGAGCTCTGCATCTGTACTGACAGCTGCATTGTATCCCGCCCCATGACTTCCAAATTATTCTTACCTTTTTTTCTCTCTTCCCCTACCATAGTGTTTAAATTATGCTGCATGTAAACTTATTTTCAATCTATCTAGTGGAATATCTTCCTAGTCTAAATTCTCCTATCTTTTGACTTTTGTATTTCTCCTAATTTTTGCCTGTTCCTTTTGACTGTGTAAATCTTAACATAATAAAAGGAAAATATAAAACAGAAAACCTACTCGCTAGCTGTAGCTCTATCCCAGCTTCAGAGTCTCAGTCATTGATTATTTTTCTCTGGACAATCATGCCTTCTTGGCTCTACCTGCTGCATTCGCCCTGCGAGCTCACTCCGCTCCCTTACCCTGCCCCCAAATCCCCCCACTATCTTACCTTTATACATACCCAAACTCCTCCCCACCCCACTTCAATCTAATCACAATTAGCCTCACCCAAACTCCACCCACCTACTAAACCTCACATTAACCAAACACTCTACAACCCCTCCTACAATGCTCTACTCATCAGCACTCACAATTACTTCATTAGCCCTACTAATCTCTCTCTCCTGTCTGACCTATCTGACACAGTTTCCTAACCCTTACCATACCTCACTTACACACTCCGCTGCTTCATACCATCATACTCATCCATCTCACATGAACTCTTCAGCTCCAACACTACATATTTATTCAAACTTAAGCTACTCTACTCCCCATCCCCCTTACACTCATCTCCTAAATGTCATACCAAAAAATCACTAGTCTCACTCAAACCATACTACCCATCCCCACCACACTACCACACTCTACTCCTCCACCAATTCTCTCTCTCACTTGCTGGTGACATCCACCCTAACCCCAGACCCACCTCTAACATTAATGTCTCCAATCCCTCCTCTCAACCCACAAAATCGAAGTCTATTCGCCTCACTACACTTAATGCTCAAAGCCTTAGAAACAAAATCCCTAACCTCCATGCCTGGCTCTCCCATAACCACTCTGACATAACCGCCATTTCTGAAACCTGGCTCAAATCCTACATAAAAGATCATGAAATCCTACCACCAGGTTACTAAATCACTCACAATGGCAGAGCCCACAAAAAAGGAGGCTATAATCTACTCCTCCTCCCACACTATAACTGCCTGCACCAATAAAATTCCAACCTTTGTCAATGCTGAAATTACAATAGGCTTATTAAAAATAAACAACCACAAATCCATATGTATCACTGCCCTCTATATCCCCCCAGGTGATAACATCCAAATACTTGAGAGCATCCTATCCTGATTCTCCTCCCACATAAATAATGAAACCTGCATCCTTGGTGATACAAACATCAATTGGACCACTATTTACTCTGATGCTCCTTCCCACACTATCAGCCTATACAATTTCTCCCAACTAATTCATTCACCAACCAGACTAAATGAAGATGGCACCTCTGGAACCATTATTGACTGGATCCTAACAACTCATCCAAATCTAATCACCAAAACTGGAATAATACCAGATCCTCTCAGCGATCACTTACCTGCCTTCGCTGACCGTCTCCCATCTCCACTACCAAAACAACACCATTACATTCAAACCTGCAACCTCTCCTCTTTTAATCTCCAAACTTTCTCAGAATGCCTAAAGTGCATTGACTGGTCCCCTCTAAAAACCCTCCCACTAGATGATGCCGTATCCTATTTTAACCACTCATTCCTGACCCTCCACAACCTGCAAGCCCCCCCCCCCCGAGAACCAAACGCATCAAAACCAATCCCTGCCCATGTTTATCAAAAGAAACTAAACTAGCCATGCAACAAAGAGACAAAAAAATGGAAACAGCATCAAAAACATAAAAACCCAAACTCCCTCTTAGAATTTAAGCATCTCCGAAACTTCACAAAAAAGCTAATAAATAAAGATTGCAAAGCTCGCTACTCCAAACTCCAGTCCTTGCACTCAACAAACCCCAAAAAATTCTGGCACGCCATCTCATCAGTTCTGCACCCTGGTAATAAAGAAAACCCTGTCCTAATCCCGCCCTCTCTGACCTTGACACAGCCTCCCAGTTCAACTCATTCTTCATAAACTGCATAGCCAAACTATCCACCTCCTTCCCACCCCTCTACTCCAACCCCAGCCCCTCCCACAACAACCTCCACCCCAATCACCTACGCCCTCCACACCCTTCTGCCTTACTTCCATTCCCACAAGCACTATAAAAAGACTCCTCCTCAGACTCAAACCCTATTGCAATGCACCTGACAATTTTCCACCTACCTTCCCCAAACTATCTGCAGACAGCATCGCCTATCCCATCTCTAGTCTTATAAATAGATACAAGAATCATACATCCCTTCCATCTGGCGCCATGCTTACATCATCCCCCTACACAAAGGTGGCAAGAATACTGACACCACCAACTTCAGGCCTATTGCCATCCTTTCCCCTCTTTCTAAAATTCTAGAGAAAACCATCCAAGTACAACTAATGACACACCTAACCCAAAACAATCTCCTCTTCCCTACCCAATACAGCTTCCACCCTGGCCACTCCACCATGACTACCCTTCTTTCCTTTCTAGAAACCATCAAAATTGAATGAGGCTCAGCCAAATTTGTATCTACACTATTCCTAGATTTGTCAAAAGTCTTTGACACCATCTCCCACACCCTACTCATATCCCAACTTTCCACCTTACATCTCTCTCGCTCCACCATACCCTGGTTTTCCAGCTACCTGTCCAACCACCAATAAGCTGTCCAATGGAAAACTTCAACCTCGCCCTTCCTCCCTACACCCACAGGCATCCCGCAAGGTTCTGTTCTTGGCCCTCTACACTTTAACCTGTTTATTAACAACTTTCACCACTCCATCCCAGAGTCATCTGTCATCCAATATGCAAACAGCTCAGCTATCATCTGCTCAGCCTTCTCACCTTCTGAGCTGCTTGCAAAAACCCAATTAGCCTTCTCCACAACCAAAACCTGGATGTAGTCCAACCACTTAGCTCTAAATGCAAATAAAACCAAACTAATGATATTTTCCCCTACCAAAAACTCTATTATTGACAAAACCTCATTCACTGTACAGAGCCAGAACAACACCCCCCTTAAAATCATTCCCACCACCAAGCTTCTCGGCATCATCATTGATGATGAACTAAAATTGGATACGCGCATCCACTCTGCAATCACAAAATAAACACCAAAAGATAGGTCTCCTCTACAAACACAACCACTTCCTCAGCCCTTCTACCCATCAAACCCTGGCATCCACCTTCCTGCTCCCCTCCCTGATCTATGGTGCCCCTCTGTTCACAAATCTCTACCTCGGCTTATGATCCAAACTTGAATCCTACTACCACGAGATGTGCAAATTTGCAACCAATTCAAAAAACTCATCCCAGCACTGCCACTCCCTCCTCACCCTCAATTGACTCCCCCATTACCTCAGTTACCTACAACTCACCATTGCCCACAAGCTCATCTTTAAACCCACAAATTGCCCATCTCTCACTACATCCTTAAAACCCTATATACCCAACCGCTAATCTCAGATCCACAAACCAAAATCTCCTTTAGGTCCACAAACCAATACAACCTCCTGGCCACCTACTACTGTCCTACTCTTTAGCCAAGCAGTGAACCCCCCCCCCACCTTCGCAGCCTTCCAAACCATACCGATTTAAAATCTCAGCTATTCTCTCATCTATCAGCCAAATGGGAATGCCCATGTCACTCCAACATAACCCCCTCCCCACCCCATCTCTTTCTACCCTGCACTGAAATCATTACCATTTACCAATTCTGTTGCTTCATCTCAACCTAAAACAGTCTCGCCCTACCAGAGACTGATTTTCTCTCTGCTATCTAATGTACTATACTTTCCATAATCCAATTTTCTTGTACTCTCTCCATGCAAAATGGTCCACCTAACCTGCAAAGGGCTAGTAGCTACTTCTTTAATGTTTACTTACAAAAAGCTTATTTGACAAAAATGTCTTTTTCTATAAATGTTCAGTTTACCCAACCTCCAAAAGGGCTAGTAACCTTCTGTTTAAATGTTAACTCACTAAAAGCTTATTACATAATGTATTGTATTTCTGTAAATGTTTTAATTGTTCTGGAGAAATATTTGTTATTCTTTTGTAACTTGTAATATGTAACTTGCAATATTTGGAGCTTTTCTCCCCGGGTCTCCACTGAAAATGGGCTCTTTATTTTAATTTTGGCTCCAGTGGACTTCCCTGGTCATCAAACTTAAATAAATAAATAAAATAAATAAATAAGTTAAGAAAAGTCTCCAGTTGGAAAACCCCAGGCCCAGATGCAGTACCTAACTTCTGGTTAAAAGTATTAACATCCTTGCACAAGATTTAGCCATGAGTAAGAACTATTTATATGCACACCCTGAACAGACACCAACCTGGTTAACAACAGGAAAAACAATGCTTCTACTTAAGAGTGAATCTGCAAGTTATCCTAAAAATTATAGACCAATAACTTGCCTTCCAATGACATATAAACTATATATCGAAATTGATGCCGACAGAGTTTATAGTAATTTAGATGAAAATTCATGGCAATAGAACAAAAGGGTGATAAAAGAGAGTCATATGGAACAAAGGATCATTGGTTGCTAAATAAAGTCATAATGGAGAACTGTAAAAAAGGGGAAGAATCTAAGTATGGCATGGATTGATTACAAAAAAGCATTTGATAGTATCCCACATTCATGGATAAAAGACTGCTTAAAAATGTATAAGATACACCCTACACTGATCAACTACATTACAGTGACCATGAAACAGTAACAGACCACTTTGCAATTAAGCCATTTTAAAGGACAAATTATTATTCCAGGGACAACAATTCAAAGGTGTATATTCCAGGGTGAGTCCCTGTTACCACTGCTATTCTGTCTTGCCCTTAACTCTTTAAGGTGTCTACTTAACAGATTAGGCCATGGCTATAATTTTGGCTCCTAGAAAACAAAAAAAGTGTAAAGACCTCACATCCTCTCTTTGTTGATGATTTAAAATTGTATAGCTCATACGATGAGGAACTGAAAGCACAAATGCAAGTAGTCAAAACTTTTTCAGATGATATAAGAACGTCATTTGGTCTAGATAATTTTGCAAAATCAACCTTTTAAGCAGGAAAACTGCAGCAGCAAGAAAACATCAGTTTGGGACAAGAATGTGATATAAAAGAACTTTAGCAAGAGGGAGTGTATAAATATTTGGGCACTGATAAAGGCTCAACAATAAAACATGAACAAATTTAATAAAACTTAGTAAGGAATATTTTAGAAGATTTAAATTAATCCTGAAAACAGTGTTGACATCTAGGAGCAAAATTCAATCTATAAACCATACCTCTCAACTCTATAGATTTTCCCAGAATGTCCAGATATTTGCCTTATAATTTCCGTGCATTTTTCATAAAATTGTGGTCCTTTGGCAAATCATTGGCAATTTATTTAAAGACTGAAGTCAGAAAATAATGACAGACATTATTATAGACTTCATACCATTCAGAAAATTCATGCTAATGCAAAATTTGTTATTCTATCAACTTTCTAAGTTTGTAACAATATTTCAAAATTGTCCCTATTTTGGGGCCTTTGTTTGCCCATTATTTATGGCATTGTCCAGATTTCTTGCTCTAAGAGATTGAGGGGTATGCGATAAACCAACTTGCACTTCCTGTCCTAACTTACAGTTTTGGAGTGATTGACTGGCCCCAAAATGTGTTGGATAAATTAGACAGAAAAACAAGAATGATGCTTCATGCTCACCAAATGATTTATAAAAATCAGTGCATTCCAAGATTATATATTCCCCATTCTGAAGGATGTATGGGCCTCATTGAAATTGATTACATGTATAGATCTGCAATTGTGGGACTGCACACATATCTGCTGAGCTCACAAGACCCAAATGTAGTGAAAGTTTTGAAACAAGAGGAGAATAAATCTAAGATGACTTCCCTGCTTATTCTAGCAGAAGCATATCCCATTCAAGCAGGAATGGAAATCAACCCAGTAGTAGATAAAAATCACAGCAACTGAATGTGCCAAAAAACAAAAGAAAGGATATAAGGTGAAGAATCAGATGAGAAGGCAGGAAATGTGGAAAATGCATAAATATAGTTGCAAGTTTAGAAAACTTCTGGAATAACCTCATGTTGATCAGGATCGAATGCAGGAATGGTTAAGGCGAGACGAATTCAAACCAAAAAATGAAAGGTTAATATTGGCAGCCACGATAGTGGGCTGTGTACACGTTGGTTTATAAAGTCTATTGAACATGTGGGAGAAATAAACAAATGTAGGCTTTGTAAAACAGAACTGGAAACAGTTGCATACCTCATTTCTGGTTGTGACATACTAATGGCAGAATGATTGTTTACTGAAAGGCATAATGTGGCAAGACTATTGCATTTGGGATTGTGCAAACATTATAGTATTGAAGTGGCTGAAAAACACTGGAAACATGAGCCACAAAGCATCATTGAAAATGATGAAGTCTACATCACATGGGATCACCCATTAACAACAGTTCAAAAGATAGATGTGAAAAAAACAGATATAGTGGTCCATGAAAAGAAGAGAAAAGTAGCATTGATCACTGAAATCGCTACACCCAGTGACTACAGTGTCTTGTGTACAGAGAGACATAAAGTCATAAAATATCAAGATGTGCAGGCAGAAATGAGAGCAATGTGGAAGAAAGATACCCAGACAGTTGCAATAGTAGTAGGAGTAACAGGTCTTATAAAAAATAATCTACAATCATATTTAGATATGTTACAAATAAATGTAACACCATACAAATTGCAAGAGTCATTACTGGGCACATTGCAGGTGTTGCGAAGAGCACTTCTGGCTGACATCAAAGATTGAAACAATACTAATTTCATGAACTTTAATCATACTTTGACTTAGGTATGGGGTCCATTCCCGTCATGGTATTAGAAACCAAAAGATATGGAGAAATTAAAAAGGGAGATAAGCCATTTACATGAGGAAAAAGTCAGCTTGAGGTATAAAAGCATCTGTGCAAGAACCTGCAGGCAAAAAATCCTAAATCTTTGAGATTTTGGTGGTTTGGAAGCCATATGTATGTCTTCCCATTGCTTCTTTGTGCATTGCATATGTAATCTCTCTTCCCAATCTTTTCTGACCTCCTCTGATTGATTCCTATAGTTATCATGTAATATGTTATATGCCCTACTAGTTATCCCTTTTTTTATTCCCCCATCCCTTTCTTTCTGTCTGTACTCTAATATCAAGTCATGACAGGGAAGACAATCACTAGGCTGTAATCCAAACGTCTTCTTGGCCTCTTCCCATCCTATTACCTTTCCCTCACTAATTATTTGCACTGCTGGCAAATAAGTGTTATAACTTGGGATGGTGTATGTGCTTACCAACCACACATGGAAGTAGCAAAATGTTACTATAGTCCTTACATTTTTCATTCTTTTCTCAGTAAGAAATTAGTGCACAGATCAAGGGCTATTGTTTTGGAGGCATGGGCAGTTATGGCTGATATGGTTTGCTTGAGGGGCAGTATCTATCACAGAGCAAGGTTGTTATATTATTTAATAACTTATAGTCAATGGTGGTGCACCTTCCCAGAATGGGCACAATACACTGGGATAGTGTGTCTGTATTTTCTACACAAACAGGTTAGTAAGAATAATTATTATAATTATTATTGTTATTATTATTAAGTGTTATTATTATTATTATTATTATTATTGTTATTAAGTCAAGCTGCCTTAAGTGAAGGGAAATATGTCTTCTTATATAAAGCTAATAAAACCCAACAATTCACAGGGCCTTTTTGTCTCTGTTTGGCAGCATGTCTAGCTTTATATTGGTGCTGTATGGCCATTTCATGCAGAGTGTGGTGAAACTACTGTGCACTGAATCATCATTAGACCAGAAGGGGAAAAAAAACATGCATTTTCGACTAGCCAAGTCAACATTTCTGTTACTGTATACAGAGTGGTGCACTTACATGTTGTTTCCCGTCATCCACTGTCAGCAGACCTGCACCTTGGACTGTTAGGAAGTGTGATCACCATACTGTTAGCAAGAATGGATTCATTTGGGTGGCTACTGACAATGTCAATATGTGTTTGGCTGAAACTGCATTTTCTTAATCAATCTCCTCTGGAATTTCATACTTAAGTATTGTTAACCTAGCTAGTGTTCTGATTGCCTGTCCTGTCTTGGCTCTTTGTGGGCTCTAAGAGTCAAGCCATTCCCTTGGCTTGGCTCTGAATTGGCTCTTCTTCAAAATTTCCAGGCTTGCCCACCTTTGATACTAAGAAATGAGCACTTTTATTTCCATATTTGCATCATTACTACATATACTAATTTTTTCTGGACAGCTGTGACTATACACCATGAACTAAAGACAAAGCAAAAATAATCAGGAAGCATTTTAATTATTGGAAGAGAAATTTAAGAAAACTTCAGGCTAGTGTTCATAAGGATTGAGATCCCCAGCCTCACATAGTTCCATTTGGTAGCCTAGCAAATCACTAAAAGTTGCTAACTTACAAAGTAGGGCAGAGAGAGAGTGTGAGCATATCCATATTCTGAACAGCAGCCTGTGTTTTGTTTTCATTAATCGTGTTATTTTCCTTTTTCATTATTATAAAGAGCAATATACCCTGAGGGAAAAGCGAATAATGCAGGAGAAGGTTAAAAATGTCAATATGTAATAAAAAAAGAAAAAGAAAAAATATGTACATTCCCTGGTATTAGCATCCCCATTACTTGGTACTCATTGTAGAAGCTTTATTTCCCTCATGCTTCCTAAATCTCTGGTACATGTTTTGTGACGACCTGGAGAAGACGTGTCCTTAAAATGCATGCCTTCTGATTCAAAGCCAAAGGATCGCTCCTACTTGCTATTCAGTCCCTGCATTTGAAGAGCCATAGTTGTGTCTGCAGTCTCTGCATTAAATCAAATAAGTGAATAGTCTCCCATTACGTTTGCAATTTTCACAGGCAAGATATCAATGTATAGCTTCAGTCTAAATAGTGTCCCAACATTCTCAAAGAAAGACATACAGTTATAATAACATGACAATTGTAACTTTTCTGTATGCAGATGATATTGTTCTCTTAGCTTCACGTGTTTTTGTCCTCTAGTATACATTGGAGTGGTAATCTGCTGAGTGTGAATCAACTTGGATGAAAATCAGCAGTCGTGATTCTTTCACAGAAAAGGGTGGATTGTTCTCTGTACGTGATAGAGGAAAGGATACCTCATGTAGGGGAGTTCAAGCATCTTGGGGTCTTGTTCACAAATGAAGCTAGACAGGATTACAAGCTTGAGCAGCAGATGGCTGTAGTAGCAGTACTGCAGGTGTTGGATCAGACTGTGCTAATGAAGTGAGAATTGAGTCATAAGACAAAGCTTTCAATTTACCAGTCAGCTTACTCATTCTCAACTATTTGGATAGTGATAAGAAAGGATGAAATCATAAATCATGGTTACAACTACAAGAAATTATTCTCCTTTCCATGGACCAGATTCATTCTCCATGATAGGCTAAGAAAATTCATGATCCAGATGGATCTCAAAGTAGATCCATTGTTCCTCTTGGCTGACAAGACTCAGATAGGTACTGTCCTAGAGTGGTGGCAAGATAATATTAGACACAGCACACTGGGAGGAGGCCATGGACAGAAACAGGACATACTGGTAAAGGTGAATCTGCTGACTTGTTAGGGAATCTCTCAGGATGAGATGGGGAGTGTTGTTGGAAATATAAATGTATAGTCTATACCATATAGCCTACAGCCACTGCTGCCATCACCAGGGCAAGTGGTAAGAACATGCATAGATGGATGAATGAATGAAAGTGATAGCTGCTGGACTGCTTGGTTTCATAATAACTAAAGTCAGTTTCACTTTGATATGATCGAACTACACAATTTCGAAGTATGAATCGCTTTTACTATAGTATTAAGAATGCCCTGGTAAATCTCTTATTGCCTTTTATATTATATTATATAAAACACAAACACGGTATAGCTTTAATTGTCAAAACAGAAGATGATAAGACACCAAAAGAACCAAGTAACGAGTTAATGTTTATTAGCAAAAAAAAAAATATTCAGCATTACCTACTACAAAGCACTAACAGTAAGCAAACAGGTAGCACTGCAGCACTGGTTATTGGTGGAAATTTTTATTTTTGCTTAAAAACTTAAATTGTAACGTATTTATTGGTTTTATCTGTGTCTATTCACATTCAGTACTTAATGTCATGTTTTCTGGGGGAAAATAATCCAAATTTAAGATATGAGGCATAAAAGACAATAATTTTGCTATAATTAATAAATAAATAAGTGGGATAGTTACATCATTTGTATTAATGCATATGATGAGCAGGCATACAACTGCATCAGAAAATATACAAGATGAAATATTCTTTGTATGGAAGAAAATAATGTGCTACTGATTGTGTATCTAAAGTCAAATTATAGTTATTTCCATAAGCCTATAAAAATCACAATTTGTATCATATGACTTTGTGTCAAGTTAATGGCAAAGTGGTACTAATATGGATACCTAGATAATTAAGTGCTTTGAACTGTTCGACCCAGTTTCCAGAAAGGGCAGTATTCATTAAGAGAAAGTTCATCTGTTTCATAATGGTAGAAAATAGCATGTATCTAGTATTTTTATTTTATTTCATTACCAAACTGTTATCAGAACATCAGCAACAGTGACGGGAAATGAAAATTAAGCAGAAGAGAAAGTGTTGAAACAGACTTAATTCTAATGAAAACAACAGTATCATCTGCATATAAAATAAGACTGCAACAATGGTCTCTGACTAAATAATGGCCTATAAAATGGACCACAGAAAAATTCCAAAGTAATTGGAAATGGATTTGAAAAACAATTACCATATTTAATTTTACTTGCTTAGATCTATTATGGAGATAGCATGAAATTCAAATGTGATGTCTAATCTGTAATGCATCATTGAGCAAAGGCAGAATTTGTAATACTAAAGTTTCTTCCAAAATGCTGCCATATCATTGCAGCCTCAGACTCATGTTTTTCAAAACAGCACTGATCATAAATGACTTTATCACATCTTTCAGGAAAAAAAAAGAGATAAGCAAATCTATTCATTGCATACTGTTAATATTCCTTTCCATTTTAATACTGAAGAAGGAATAAAGCCTAGTGACCAAAACGGACTGCACATCATATTCTGACAGTAATCATGAAATTAGTATTTAAGTGACAAAGGTGTATGAAAACAGTGATAAGAAAATGTCCTGCTGATCATATTATGCCCCATGGCTCAGTGCAAGGGACATATTTTCCCTGCCCTGTATTAGTTAGTAAAATGAATTACAATGCAGCAAACCTGTACAAGATTACACTGAAGTGATGTCAACAGCATGATATAAACTGAAATATTCTTAAAATCTTGTTTCATGGGAGAAAACACTTGAATAGCAGCTTTCAGACTGCATCAGAGAATGCCTCTCTGTAGTAAAGTGTAGGTGTCAAAGGGAAATGTTCTGTGAAGAATCTGCTATCCCTTTCCTCTTTTTGTAGTAATATGATGCATTTGACAAGATAGTATAGCTTAGATTAATAGTACTTAAAACATTTAAGCAGGTTCATGCTATAGAGCTACACGTTCATGCCATACAGTTTCCATTAAAGAAAGAGGTGATCATATGCTACCATAACATTAGCAAGCAACATTAATTCTATATTTTGTTGAATGGACACAAATACATAATGCTACTAGCTTCAGTAAAACAGTTAACATCTTCAAGCAACTAAATAAGTCATACAGTCATTCAGCCTACCCAGCTACAAAATCTTAATCATTGTATGAGCATTTAAAAGTACAAACACATTAAAACCCCCTCAGTGCATATCTAATTACACAGAGTCACTACACTAAATCTATACATAACACATTAAACACATACATAGACTCAGAACAGTACATACACCTCACTAATATTTTGAGGGATGAAGAAAAAGTTAAATTAGGAAAAAATCTACTACAAGAAAATAAAGATATGGGGAAGAATGAAAGGAAAAGGGAAAAACGTGCAATAAAAACTATTTAGCATCCCAATTCATAGCCTGAAAAAGGACAAATAAGAGTAACGTTCTACCATCCATCCATCTATCTCCTCATAACTAACTTTTCAATGTTATGTATAGAACTGATGTAAGAACTCTGTCTCTGTTTAGAGTTATAATATGTGAATTTTACTGTGTATGTACCTTTAAAAGTAAATAGCCTGATTTGGACTTTGAAGATAAGTAGGCTTGATTCATTATATGACTGTTGGTTGCCTGAAGAAAGTAGTTGTACTTTAATTCAATGGTATTGTGCATCTTTGCCAGTTTAATAAAATTTGAGGAATTTACAATGTGCTGACTGCAATCTGAAAGCAAAAGAAGACATTGTTATAGTAAGTTTCGTATGTAAGAACCTAGACATAGAAGCTTGTTATAGTGAAGATGTCCTTACATTTACTGCTGCAGTATTCATTACAGATGGGATTCCCTGCCGTGGAAGCCCGACATCCATCCAATCTCTCAAAGCCTACTGTTGCTTTAAGATACGCCGGACGTCATCCAAATGCTCTTTGCTCTTTGCTGCCAGTTTGAACATTTCTTTTTACTGTCGATCTGTTTGCCTACATCCATTTTTTGCCAGCTGTATGAATTTATGTGCTACGGGTAACACCTACACCTCTTTGCTGAATCCTAGCAAGTTCCAGATAAGTGCCCCAGTAGGGTATTTTTTTTTTTTTTTGTGCTCTTTGGGGTTAATGTCATCCAGGAAGGGTAGATACCAGTGCAGGAGACAGATGCCCCATAAGGACTGCCATGATAAGTGTCTTTTTTGCTAGGAGCTTCTCACGACCATACATCTTGTTCCATTTGTCAGGCGTTTGCCCAAAAAACCCTTCGCAGTAGACTTTTTTCCCTTTCCATGTATCTTGAGAACCAGCATCTTAAATTTCTCGCTAAAGATACAATGGAAGGAATCTCCTGCCTGAGGGTTAGCTGTTAGGGAAGAAGAAGGTGAAAAAGGTATGACCAGAATCTTCCACTGTCCAGCCTCTGCCAGGTGTTTCTCCCAAGGTCATTATGAACCAGAAGGCTCAACAGACTGTGTTGTCAGTCTCCTTGAAGGCTTTTTGTAGCCGAGGCGCTAGAGAATAAAGTGTGTTTTCCACTGGTACGTTGTCTCCTTTTGCGGTGCAGCAAATACTTGATTCGGAAGTTGTTTTTTTTGTGTTGTCAGATTTCTCTGCTGCAACCTGGTTGAAGACCAGTGAGGATTCGGCTAGCTGCATGTCCAAAGAGGCTTTGCAGGCATCCATTTCAGACATTCAGGGGGAACCATGGTTGATTTTTTTCGGAAGGGCCTAGGGGAGTTGCTCAGATTTTAGTTGGGGAAGAAGTTCCCACTATGGTTCTTGACTGCCATCCTGGGTCTGAGCCTTCTCATTTTATAGGGGGGATATTCCCTTAAAAAAGAAACAAAAAATGAAATGTTTCTTCTGCTCCTAGGGATCCACAAAGGGAATGGCAAGCCTTTACTCAGGGCCTATTTATTGCTTTAATGTCATTAAATCCTCCTTTGGGAGTTTCTGTTCCTTCTTCTCCTTGGTCCTCTACTACCCTCAAAAGGCCATAGTGAATAGGATTATTTTGAGGAAGAGTCAGATTCTGACTTATTCTACTCAAATTCCTTCTCCTTTGGACTATAGGTCAGAGGAGGAGGAATCTATTAGTCCTGATGTTCCTTTTGAGGAAATATCCTTTGGGGACACACTCTCTAGGATAATGGAATTTTTAACAAGGGATTGTGCTTAGGTCTGTGATATCCATAAGAGGTACTTTGAGTTGCTGCAGTTGGAATCTCCTAAACCTGTGGCTATTCCTCCTGATGCTTTTTCCAATGCCTCTCATGTGCCTGACTCTCTGCCCTCTCCTCCCAAGAAGCCTGATAGGTTTTATAGGGTGCCTGAGGATTGTTATTTTTTATATAAATGTCTTGCTGCTGCCCCCCTCTGTGGTGTATGTAGCCCCTGATAAGCTTGTGCCTGAGGATTGTTATTTTTTTATATAAATGTCCTGCTGCTGACCCCCTCTGTGGTGTCTTTAGCCACTGATAAGCCATCTCAATTGCTTCCTTAGCCATAGATATTGCCATCTGACAAGGACAGCAGAACCATGGAAAGGCTGGGTAAGAAGGTTTACACTTCTACTACCCTAGCTTTTAGGGCTATTAATTACCAGACCCATATGTATGTGCTGGCTCTTCCTTCTCAGGCTTGTCAACTTATTTCTGATTTTCCAGACTTTGAGGGCAAAACTTCTGCTCTTTCCTTGCTAGGGACTTCCTCTCAAGTCATTCGTCATTCTATCAAATGCAGTTATGATGCAGCAAATGCCTCTTCTAGGGCTGCTGTTTTTGGTTCAGTGATAAGAAGGTATTACTGGCTTAGGGTTCAACCTCTACCTGATGATATTAAGGCTAAGTTGATGGATGCTCCTCTGGATACTAAACTTTTGTTTGGGGAAGCAGCTGCTGGTTTGTTTAAATCCCTTCAGGATAAGGGAAAGGTCTTATAGGAGCTTACACATGTTTGTTTCATGTGTACCTAAATTTCAGAGAAACTACCCCACTACACCAGCCTTTGTTCGTAGGCAATCTCATCCTTCTACTAAAGGTAAAAAGAGTGGCAAGCAGGCTCCTCCTGCTAAGGCTATCCAGTCTTCATGGATTCCAAAGCCTTCCTTTCCTGACAACCCAGGTGCTGTATGAATATTTGTTTCATCCCAGCATTATTCCTTTCACTTCAACATTCTCTTTCTCATCCTGTTTGACTTCAGATCACTCAGAATTCTTGGGGTCTCTCTATCATTCTTCAGGGGTACTTCATGGTGTGGAAATCTCATCCTCCCTTAATGGGTATACCTCAGCGTTGTCAGGAATGACATCAGTTTTTCCCAGAGGTTCTTCAAGATCTCTTGACTCAGGGTACTATTCAAGAAGTGCCTGTGTACCAAAGGTGGAAAGAATACTACTCCAGACCATTTCTAGTGAACAGAAAAGAGGGCACTTGGAAACCTATTCTAGACCTCTCTCATCTAAACACTTTTCAGAAAGTGCCTTCCTTTTGGATGTTGTCCCTTCAGACTGTTTCCTGTCTTTCTCCCTCAGGCCTCTATGGTATCTCTGGATCTCAGAAATGCTTATCTCCATATTCTGATCCATCCTCTTTTCAGGATGTTTTTGCATTTCTCTGTTGCTTCCGGGCATTTTCAGTTCTCTGCTTTTTCCTTTGGCCTTTCTACTGTCCCAAGATTGTTCACCAAATGCCTTGCTCCAGTGATTGCTTTTTGCAGGCTTCAAGGGATCCAAATATTTCCTTATATAGATGACCTGCTGATTCAGGTGTCCTCTCCAGAGATCCTTTCCAAAATCTTCATTTTTGCCATTTTCCTTCTTCAGAGCTTGGGGTTCACAACAAATTTCAAAAGGTCTCTGACTCCTTCTCAGGATAATGTTTATTCTGGACTCCAGGATTCAGAAGGCGCCAGTGCTTGCATCCCTGCCTCCTCCTCCAAAGGCCTTAACTTTCATTTCTTTCTTTTACACTGTTCTTCATCTGGCTTCCATTTCTGCCAGGGAGTTTCTGAGAGCTTTGGGTTTTATGACATCCACCATTCTGATGCACCCTCTGGCTAGGCTTCATATGTGAAAGTTTCAGTGGATTCTGAAGTCTGTGAGGCTTCAACATACATATCCTCTAGACTTTTTAGTTCCTCTTCTTCCTTGTCTCAGACAGGAATTTTACTGGTGGATTCAGCAGTTGTGTCTGAATCCAGGGATCCCTTTTCACCCACCTCCTCCTTCTCAGGACTTGTTCACAGATGCTTCAGACATGGGATGGGGAGCCAACTTTGGCTACCTAAAGGTACAGGGGATGTGGTCACCTCGTCAGCAGAAGGAGCACATCAGTGTCAAAGACATGACAGCTCTTCTACTGTCTCTTCAGGCCTTTCATCCTATTTTCTCTCCAGGGCTTCTCAATGTGTTTACAGACAATACCTCAGTGAGGTGGCATATCAACAAACAGAGAGGAACAAGATCTTAGCTTCTTTGCCAGTTGGCACTTCTGGTGTGGGATCTTGCTGTCAAGTATCAAGTGACTCTTCATGCAGTTTATATCCCTTCATTCAGAATATTGTGGCAGACACTCTAAGTAGGTCTTTAACTCAGTCCTGTGAATGGATGCTTCACAGGGATGTGTTTTTGGACATTACCCACCAGTGGGGTACTCCTCAAGTCGATCTTTTTGTCTCCCCTCTGAACTGGCAACTTCCTCTATTTTGTGCCAGAGTCCAAGGTCCTCTGGTGTGGAAGGTGGACACCCTCGCATTTTCTTTGAAGGGGATGTTTATGCATTCCCTCCTCTTACTCTCTTTTGAAAGTCCTGTTCAGGATTCAACAGGATCCTCCAAAAATCTTGTTGGTGAATCCCTTTTGGCCTTGACAGCACTGGTTCCCTCTACTACTGCATCTAGCCAGGGGGGCGGTTATCACCAGTTACCTCAAAGGGTGGATCTAACACAAACAAAGGATCTCTCATCCATCACTACCTGCCCATGCTTCAACTGACACTGTGGGTGATAGGATTTTGATTCCTCATAGACATCTTTTTTCTGAGGATGTGCTCCAAGTTTTGCAGGAGGCCAGGAAACCTACTACTAGGAAATTCTACTTCTCCAAATGGAAGAGGTTTTCTATTTGGTGTCTCTCTCATCACTTGGACCCACTTACTGTGGAGGTTCCTTTGGTTCTCTGTTATCTGTGTGAGTTGCTTGATGCTGGTTTGGCCTATTCTTCTATTAACGCCCACTTATCAGCCATCTCTGCTTGTCTGCCTTTATCTCCTCCTTTAGCTTCCAGATTTGATGTGAAACAATTTCTTAAAGGTGTCCTTAATATTAGACCTTCCAGGAAGCCTGTTCCTCCTCCATGGGATCTTAATTTTCTTTTGGAGAAGTTGACTCAGGTTCCTTTTTAGCCTGCTGATTTAGCTTCCTTACAACATTGTTTTTGGAAAACTGTTCTTTAGTTAGCTCATACTTCTGCCAGACGAGTGTCTGAGTTGCAAGCCCTTATGGCTTGTCCTCCTTTTTTGATCTGTCATGAGGACTGGGTGTCCTTGCGCACTAATCCTTCTTTTATGCCCAAGGTGGTTAATGAGCTATCACTAAATAAGTCTATTTATCTGCCTACTTTTTTCCCGTCCATAATCTGACATGAGAGGGTGCTGCATACTTTAAACATGCATAGGTAACTAACTCAGGGTTTATTTGGATAAGACTAAGGCTATGCGAAAATCTGATCAATTGTTTGTCTTTGTGACTAGCAGTATCCAAGCAAACTATTCCTTCTTGGATTTCTAAGGTTATTTCATTTTGTTATACTTTTCATGGCAAGAACCAAACCAAATAAATCCAACTAAGACACTGATTCTTTCAGTATTATGTGTAATGATGGTACCATTATCTCTTCAGACTCCCACACAAAACTACTGGGTGTTACAAATGACAACAAACTGAAGTTTGACTTGCACATAAAACATGCCATCAAAACCATACACAGCAAACTAGGTAGTCTGTACAAAAATAAAACGTACCTAAACCAACAGACTAAAATTACTATGGCTCAAACTCTGCTACTATCCACAGTTCTGTATGCTGCCCCCATCTTTACTAACCAATCCAAAACAGAAATTACAAAACTAGACACATGTTACAATCAAATTGCCAGATTTACCATAAATGCTTCCTACCATTCATATCTTTGCCACTCACTATACCAACTAAAGTGGCTTGAACTTCAAAATCTCATTGCCTTCCACCAACTTTTTTTCACTAAAAAAAATCCTACTATATCCAGACAAAATCCCAGCACTATCTAATTTACTTAAAATACACGAAAACCCAAGACAACTATGTTCTAGTGACAGGACCTTAATCAAGATCATCAAAATCAACAACTCAGCAGGAGACTCCCTCTTTCTTAACTACATAGGCAGAATCTGGAACTCACTCCCCCCTGATATTACCTCAGAAAATTCTAGAATTAAGTTTAAACAACTACTAAAGGAACACCTATTTATCAATAGACAATGCCCATGCCTTCCCCCAGGTTGACCTTCTACACCTGCTTTTCCCTCAGGACTTTCTCTATCAACCTCTGCATACTAATTTACTGCATGTACTAGTTTTCTTAATACGCAAACCTCATCTACTAGCAGCCCTACTACACTCCTGATAACTCTCTACTACTCACTGTACTTCCCATTTCTTTCTTATACCATCATACTCAAACACAATATTGTAAATTCACACATATTTATGGGTGAATGATACATACTCTCATTAATTCAAGTAGAAAATAAAACAAGTACATTGTGTACAAGTTGCCAAATAAACTATATTGCCTGAAATACTGATAGCAAATCATTTAAATAGCTATCGTTTGACACTCACTGAATGCAAGCAAATAATATCACTATTTATCATTTTGCAAAAATGACAAATTTTGCATACCATTGTTTCTTGTGTTTATTATATCTTTATAACAAAGCTCTTGTTTTAAATTTTTACTTCTTTTATAGGCAAGTTGGGTTATATCCCCTATGAATATCTAATAGCAGGAGATGAGCATGGTACAGCCCAGTTCTTCTTAAAATATTAGCTACTTAATCAGTTCTTCTATTATACTTTGTAGTATTTTGAACTGATGACTCAACATTCTGTTCCCTTAATACACCATCTGTTTTCGCTAATGTCATTGAAAAGTGAGGCTTTACATATGCATTATACACTAGTCAATTCAAATAACTGAGATGCAATAAGAAAAGTTATATTGTGACTGTGGTAAACATGGTGAGTTGGGTAGCCTGAAAGTATGAAACATATCACAAAGGGTGAACTTTTTCATTATGTATTACAACTGTTGGCTGTTTTGATCGATTCCCATTTTGACAATTGCTATCAGTAGTGTTTGCATTATATGTTTATGTGAGATCTGATAATAGTGGAGTAACGAAGCTTTTAGGTTCATAGGTTCATAGGTGGGTACTTGGCTATCTGCACGAATGCATTTATAAGCCTAGCCAGAATGTGATGGCTTTCGCAACCCCCTTAGATTAGTTCCCTGTGCCTCTGTCTAGCAGAGCCACTGAAGTGATCCCCTTGGTAAACTTTCTGTTTCCCATCCACTCGTCAAGGTTTCTTTTGAAGAGTGTTAGCGAGGAGCTCTGCCTAATGTAGTTTGGGATCTTGTTCCAAAGCATGGGAAGTGTCTGAGACAGGAATCTATCCCCCCAGCATGTCCTATTTATTGTTGTGGTGAGGTTTAGATCCCTAGACCTTGTGGCTCGAGGGGATAAAGTTTTCTTTAGGTGGTGCATGTCCATCAGTTCTGGGTTGGACATGGCCTTGTATGTCAGGCTGAGATCACCACTGAGTAGGTGGTATGCAACCGAGTACAACTGGAGTTTCTTCAGTCGAGCTGCATAGGGCATCTGTTTGAGGCCATTGATCCTCTTAGTGAGGTACATCTGCGGTCTTTCCAGCTGTTGCAGGTGTCTTGTAAGGTACATCCCAAATGGGGCATTGTACTCTAAGATGGGTCTGATGAGTAATGAGTAGAGGGGCACAATGACCTCTTTTGTGCAAACCCTTTTGTGATTAGATGGGACACGTAGAAGGATTTTCTAACCACTTTGGCAATGTGATTATCAAAGGTGAGATTACTATCTGCTTGGGTCCCCAGATCCCTTATTACGTCTTCTGTATTTAGGGGACTACCACCTATGTGGTAGTTTGTGGATACTTTGTTTTTACCAAAGGGGATGACTATGCACTTGTTGGCATTTAGCTTGAGGCCATGATTTTGTCACCAGGTATCCATCTCATTGAGACCCTTTTGGATGATGTCTGTGTCAGCCGGGGAGTCAATTATAGCCCCTAGCTTGCAATCGTCTGCAAACTTGGTCAGCCATAGTCCTTCTGTGCTTGCCTGTACCTCTGAGAAGTATATGCCGAACAGGAGGGGTCCTAGGACTGAGCCCTGGGGAATGCCACTTGTAACCAGTTTAGAGTCAGACCTAGCTCCCACAACTCTCACCATGTGGGTTCTGTCCGTGAGCCAGTTGGCAACCCATCTTGTGATATAGGGGTTTATGTTCAGGCTGGTGAGCTTGTCTATAATACCAGAATGGGGAATGGTGTCGAAGGCCTTAGCAAGGTGTAGGTAGGCTGTATGCACCACCTTTCCCTCTTCTATAGCCTTGGTAACTGTCTCAAAGAAGTCCATCAGGTTTAGGAGGCATAATCTGCCCTTAACAAAGCCAAACTGGGTAGGGTCCAGTGTTTGGAGGTTCCCAATGTCTCTGTTAATGAGTTCCATGATGATGTGCTCCATAGCCTTGCAGACCAAGCTAGTCAGGCTTAGTGGGCGATAGTTCCTGAGGTCTGTTGTGGCTCCACCTTTGTGGAGCGGAATAACCGTTGCTGTGCACCACTCTATGGGTATGTAGCCTGTGGAGAGGCTGAGTTTGAACAGTGTGTTTATATGAGGGGTTAGTTCATCTTTGAGCTCATCTTTTTCTTTTGTCTTTTGTCTTTTCCTCACTGTTGTACATCTTAGAGCCAGTATATATATATATATATATATATATATATATATATATATATATATATATATATGGATTCCTATTACAAGAACGAATGTTCACTACTTCGAACTTGTAATAGGAAGCCTCACTTCTGCAAAAGTTCACTTTAAAGAAAGTGAACTTTTGCATAATGCACTTCACCAAAAACACTGCAGCACAGTGGAGGACATAAAAAACAAGCTATGTCCTCCACTATGGTGCGATAGTCATGAACCTTAGGGTTAGGGCACGGGTTAGGGTAAGGGGATAGTTAGTAAAGCCCTAACCCTAAGGTTCATGACTATCGCACCATAGTAGAAGACATTGCTATGTCCTTCACTGCGCTGCAATCATCACGGACCTTAGGGTTAGGGCACGGGTCATGGTAAGGGGATAGCCCTATGGGCTATCCCCTAATTACGACCCGTGCCCCAACCATAAAGTCTGTGAGTACTGCATGGAAGTTCAGTGCAACACTCATTCATTGTACTGAACATAGCGTAAGTGTACTTTTGATTAAGTGCACTTTCGCTGCAGTGAGCATTCCATGCACTATTTTGAATTAGTGAAAATTCGAACTAGTGTATGGAACCCATATATATATATATATATATATATATATATATGTGTGTGTTTGTGTGTGTGTGTTTTATGTGTGTGTGTGTGTGTGTATATATATATATATATATATATATATATATATATATATATATAATATTTTTTTTTATGTGTGTGTGTGTATGTATATGTGAATATATATATATATATATATATACATATGGGTCCCCTTCAGAGGATCAAAGTTTCTAAACTTCAAACATCATATGGCCGAGGACCAGATGATCGAAGTTTTAAAACGTTGAATGTTCTGAATGGAGATCGACATACAGCCCACAATGAGAAATTTACTCTTTTCCTCACTGTAGTGTGATCTTAGAGTTGGTATATTTAAGTAGCAGGGAGTGTTGGGGTACAGGGGTGCTTGCCTCCCCTGCAAAAATGTAATAGAAAATTTTTCGTTTTATTTGTTTGTTTTTTTTTTTTTGATTTTCAAAGTTTCAAAACTTCGATCATCTGGTCTTCGGCCATATGATGTTTGAAGTTTTGAAACTGTGATCATCTGAAGTAGAGCTGTGTGTGTGTGTGTGTGTGTGTGTGTGTGTGTGTGTGTGTGTGTGTGTGTGTGTGTGTGTGTGATCATCTGAAGTAGACCCGTGTGTGTGTGTGTGTGTGTGTGTGTGTGTGTGTGTGTGTGTGTGTGTATATATTTATATATGTGTGTGTGTATATATATATATGCAATCTGTCACAACAATGTGGTCAATGTTTTGTACATTCAATGAAAGAGAATATAATCCAGGGGCGGCTTGTGCTATTGGACTACAGGACTGCAGCCCCCCAGCTGTAAAAAGAAAAAAAAAACAAAATAAAAACAAAATGAAAAGGAAAAAGGAAAATGAAAACAAAATGAATAACGAGACAGGAACTCCAAGCATGCATGCTCAGCGTTCCCAGAACTCTGCACGATGCGTGCAGGAATCTGGACTGCCGTTAAACCAGTCCAGATTAGAAGAAGGCATCAGACTTACAGAACTGCCCAGAAGTAGGGCTTGGAAGCAGACTACAAAGCTGGGACTTTGAGACAATTGTGGGAAAGACAGACTTGAAATGAAGCAGGAATTTCAACTGGGACAGACTCCAAAATCAAATGTTTTGTGTGTGTGTGTGTGTGTGTGTGTGTGTGTGTGTGTGTGTGTGTGTGTGTGTGTGTGAAATGCCTCAGTTAAATGTACCTGCTGGTTAGAGAGAAACTCAGGAAAGGCTCAGACCCAAGGATATACCTGGTGGCTAGAGAATAACTCAGGCTCAAACTCTGTACCTTGGGTGCAGGTAGCAAAAGCCTGAATACTCTACTCACCATCACTTGTGAAAACAATTCAGATTTTTGCCTCATATTTCTGTTCTGCTCTGTTCCTCATAAAATCTGTGCTTTTCTGGATTTTAAATTCACTAAATAATGACAGGCATTTGAATTTCAAATTTAATATTCTTCAGAAAGTACATGTAACACAAAACCTTTTATTCTAGCAAATTTCTAAGTGTATAAGATCAATATTTGAAATTTGTCCATATTTTTGGGGCTGTATTCCCCCATTATTGGCTTTGTCCAGGTGTTTTGTGCTAAGAGGTTGAGAGCTATGGTGAGAACTGAATTCACTAAGTGATAGCCATTTAAGTTTCAGTCTTCCTGTATTTCAAGAAACAGCTGATTTGGCATAGTAGTATGTTTCTCTGACTGTAGTGCACAGAGTCCTGGCTTCAAGGCTTGGCAGTGAAATGCATGGTGGTAACACAGTATTTTATTCTAGCAGCTTTCCAAGATTATGCAAGCAATGTTTAAAATGTGTCCCTGTTTTTTTGGGCTTTTGCCCCCCCCCCCCCAATTTATTTGCCTTTTTCCAGTTTTCTTGTGCTGCAAAGTTGAGAGATACAGTTGAGTGTCAAGTGGATTTTGCAAGGAACTGAGAGCTTCAGGGGAAGAGAAGTTTATTGCTGCTTATGCTGAGTCTGCTTGTGTTGTTAATAGCACAACAGGTAGTGTACTTACTTTTGATGCAAAGGGCTGTGTGTTCTACTCTCACAGTATGTAAATGCATTGCTGATATTGTACTGTGTTTTACTTTTAAAGGGGATGGATGCTGCAGTTCTGAGAATGTCCTCTTTGTCAGATATACCTAGTAACTATGAACCTGTTATCAGTTTGTCATCCATTCCCTGTTGCAATATTACTAGCTTATAATTCTTTTTTAATGTAACATAAGCAATTTATTCCCCAAGGGCAACAGGCACTTTATTTGTAGATGAAACACTATAAATACACTAAATACTGATACTGGTGGATTGTAGAAGTTTTAGTAGACTTTTATGATGGAAATGTTCCGAATTACTGATACTGGTGGATTGTAGAAGTTTTAGTAGACTTTTATGATGGAAATGTTCCGAATTGGGCAGTTTTGAGATTATTGGTGCATGCATTTTGTTTCATTATTTACTGGAAAATGTTCAAAACAATAAATTTAAAACACCCTCTAACAACTGTACTGTATTATCCAAGGAATTTAATTTAATACAATCAGGAAGGTGTATCAAAGAACACATGTATGTTTCCTATGCAAGGGGCCTATGATTTGAAAACATCCCAAAGTTGATCTTTATCTGCCACTGGCCAGATGTATTTTCTTTGAATGTAGGTTTCAATGCTGTTTCAATGAATGTGAGTTACAAGGGCAGAGAAGTTTTAATGCTAAGTCTATTTTCATTGTGAGACTGTATTGCTTTGTTTAACAGATGTCTATTAGTGTTTGTGCTGTAAAATGTAAAATAAAACTTTTAAATGAAATCCAAATCATTGCAGAAGTAAAGCAGTATGCACATTGCAGTGTTTATGGTAAATGGGGCGTAATAGCCAAGTAATGGGACATTGGAATGGCTTCAGGGGGAGGCCCCATTCGACCATGATTTTGTAAGGGAGGAAGGGTGGCAAACTCAAAGACAGCCCTGGCTGAACTGTACCTCTCAACTGTCCAGATTTTTACAGAATGAATAGATTTTTGCTTCTTATTTTTGTTTTGTTCCTCATAAAAGTTGTGGTTTTCTGGCAAATCATTTAGGAATGAAGTCACTAAATAATGACAGACATTGAGTTTCATACTTCATACCCTTCAGAAAAATGCATGCTAAAGCAAGACCTGTTATTCTATCAACTAAGTTTATACAAGAGCAATTTTTAGTACTGTTTGTATGTTCCCCTAATATTTTGGCCCTGTCCAGATTTCCTGCATTAAGAGGTTGAGAGGCATGCACAAATAAATCGCTTTATAGAATTAGGTATGTCCAAACCTCTCAACTGTCCCAGATTTTGGCTCAAAATCTTGCTCTCTTCCTAATAATCCCTCTGCAAAATGGCAATTTTGGAAGAAAACGTGGAGGGTTTACAATTAATAAATAATTGCAATGATCAGAGTTATAGATTACTTTGATTTTAGAAATGCATATAGATTCTTTTATTTTGTCAGCTGCTCAACTTAACAGTACTAATATTAAAAAAGTGTCCCTTCTTTGACAGGTTCTCAGCTGTATTGTGTGGCTATTTTATATTTTTGCATCACATTTTTGGTCCATTTTTCATAAAATTGTGGTTTTCTGGCAAATTAGTGGCAAATCATTAAAGACTGAAGTTAGAAAATAATAACAGACATTTGAGTTTCAGATTTCATACCCTTCAGAAAATTCATACTAAAGCAAGCACTACTATTCTATTATCTTTCTAAGTTTGTAAGAGCAATATTTAAAAATTGTCTATTTTTGGGCCTTTGTCCCACTTCTATTTATGGCTTTGTCTAGATTTCTTGCTCTGAGGTTGAGAGGTATGACAAATGTGTCAGGGCCACCACTGTCAGCCAGACACATTTCAAGTTGTGACATACTTGTTGCACCCCACTCCCCCATGTAGTGACACTGGATGTGTCCAAGCAAGGCAAGGAGCAGTTATGCAGTGTAAGTGTGCAGAGTATTCCCCCATCCAATGTAGGCACAAGTACTAAGTGGCTTTTCATCTGTCCTTGATTTTTCAGAATGTTCTGGTTTTCTGTCATATTTATACTGTTGATTTATGCTTCTTATTATTCAGAAAATGCATGTTGTTGCAGTGCCTGTTGCTCTGTGTTTAAGTAGCAATGCTTTAATGACCATCAGGTAAGCTTGTCTGAGATTGTAAGATGCAAGTAAGCTTTAATAAGCATACTGTTAAAGAATTACCAACATTGAAAGCCTTTTTGTTGTTGCCATGCAGAGAATATTTACATAACTAGATAACGCATAAGCCTTGGGTATTGAAAGGCATATGACAGTCTTTGTAATAAAGGACAGGATTACAGTATTTTCAGAAGCTCATTACATTTGTTGGAGACTTGCAGTCATCTTTGCAGACTTTACCCGTAAACTAAACAGAATGCCAATCTATCATGTGTGGTCCATAACCTGTGCAGTAATCCTTTAAGTAATTTATATTGAGCTTATTTCTTGTTTGCTATTCATTTTTTACTTTCATGTTTTCCACTTGAAACAAGTAGATAGTTGTTGTCAGGCAGCAGGTCTTTTTTGGATAAGAAACATTTTTACAAGTGGGGTTATCACAGAGATTGCTATTTCAGCATGTTACTTGGTACTTTTATAAAGCTGAATATAAATTATAATTAGAACTGCAGTGTAAGGAGAAGTGGTTTGAGTTGAGTGCTGCTTGTTTTTTTATGCTTGATTTTGACAGGCATTCCAGTAATGTATTTAAAAAGTAATTTATTTTTTTCATGCCTCACAAGCTTTTTGTTTCCATCTAGATATTAAGTAAGCTGTCATGTAACCAATGCATTGAAATATTTTCTCTTCTGCACTTCATTTGGTCTTGACTGGACTCTCATAATGATGGTTTGGCATGCAGGGTAGTGTATTTAATTAAAGTCCCAGTTTTTGTGGTTTTGAGCATAGCTCCACACCTGTCTAGTTGGCCCAACCCCTTCCAAATGGCCCCACCCATTCAGCTGTCTCCTGCAGCCCCCCCTTGATTTGACGTCACCAGCCACCAATTATATAATTGTCATACAATATACACTTTGTAAATATTGCAGATATTAATAATTAATTTTGTCTTTTAATATGCATATTTTTTCTATTATTTTTCATTATAAATATGATGTGATATAAATATTGATAATGTTTTGAAGTTTTAAATAAATTTATAGTTTTCATTTCTCCTTTAATGATGTGTCTTTGGATCTTTTACATCCTCCTAAACATAAAGTCAGACAGATGGGACCTCAGATTAACAACTCATCGAAAATAATCCTCAATTTACTCTACACTGTAGTGTCAATATAGGACAATAAATCCAAGCTACTTATGTGGGAAAATAGCCCACATCCTTTTGATCTTCTGGCATCAACAAGTATGCATGTTCCATTGCTAGATGTTAACTTGTGGTATTAATCTGTTTAACTTTTTTCTTGCTAGTTATTTGTGAAAGTTTTAATCAGTCATTGTATTTAGGGGATCTACACTTGCACAGCTTGGGAGGAGAGTAATAGTAATGTCATCTGTTATTTTATTGGAAAGTTCCTTTGATTGTTTTATAAGAGCTGCTGATAAAGGGGCATTTGGAATAGTTCACAGAAAGGTCTGAGACAGATATTTTCAAGGACTATCAGTAACCAATGTATGTAAAAAAATCATACTTGGACTGATTTATTAGTTGGCAGATTGTTAAAGCTTATTATCACAGAATTATATAAGTGCTGGTTGAAATATTTAACTAGTACTTTGCAGCATCATTTATTTATTTTTTTTGTATTCTATTTATTTTAGCACCCCAGCTGAGAATCGAAACAGAGAAACCTCTTGCTGTGAGGTGTCAGCCCTAACCACTGCACAATGGCACTGCCCATTCCATTTTGAATGTGTATCATATGACTGACTGGTGCTTATACAATTTCCCATTTCTTGTGCATACTCACTGTGCACCTCCTCAACCTTTGGTAATTTGCTCATTTCAGTAAAATGGACTTATTTATTTATTTGTATTTGTTAATAGGGGTAGATCACTGGTCTCCATGGACCTTCTCCAGACTCAGCTTAGAAGCAGTGTCTGGTTAAATGACTTGCTCAGAGTGACACAGTTAGGCAACAGAAGCTGAGGGAATCAAACTCTGGATCACCAATCACAGAATGCACCTTGTTAACAGTATCTTAATCCTCTACTTCAGCTGTCAGCCTTAAAAGGTACACAGTCTTGGATGTCTGGCTGAGATGAGTTGCATCTCAGATTTCATGTTTAGCTTAAATACAGATTATCTATGGTATGCTAGGCTTCAATCCAGTCCACCCCTAGTAAAATCTGAAATCTGCACTTGACATCCCCCTACCCCAGTTACAATCACCACTGCTAACTAACAAAGTCAATGTGACACCCCAGTTCAGCATACAGAATAAATCAAACCTTTTACAAGGCACTCTTCTCTTCAGACTAACACTGCAATCATTACCCTATCTGAGAGGAAGATTCTCACTTACAATCTCTGCATATAACCTCCAATCCAATGTACCATACATATTTATGCCCCAAAATAGATTAGGCTCCAAAAGTCATACCCCTAGATTTAATACAATCCATGTAGGCATAGTGTAGAGCCTACATGGAAGTTACCATATCCATGTATGCAGTTCCCCCTCAGTAGCATGCCATGCATATTAATGATTGCAAATTGGTGAGGGAGAACTGTGGAACACAGTTATTGAATCAGTGTAGGGAGTGTGTCACTAACTGTGTCCGCAGATGAGTAACACACCGCCTGCGCTGCATGATATCAATGTATGTAAATTTTTTTTTTTTGTTAATTTTGTGTGGATGGCATGCAGCAATTGACACATGCCAGACATCTAAAAATAGAAATTGGATGCATTTAATTTTTGAAACAAAGGTCAAGTTTAAGGATTACTTATTGGGTTTGCTCGGCGTGGCATGATGCTTAGCAGTTCTTAAGCTTAGTTCTGAGGTATATGTAAAAGTATAGCAGCATTCCACATATCCATGTAGCCAAGTGGATAGAGTTATGGCTGTAGGTGCAGGGTTTGAATACAGGGAAGGGAAATTAAGCAATTATTTTCAAAATATAAATTATACCAATTATTTTTAAATCATTATCGGCTGTGCTCAGATAAGCTCTACTAAGCCTTACTAAGTCATGATAAGCACTGGTTAAACAACTTTTGTTTAGGCACTGCTTGGCATTGCTTGGCTGTGTTTAGCTGGTTTGTGCACTGCTAAGCACTGCTAAGTATTTGCCAGTTTAAGCATTGTTCAGCACTGCTGTGCTGGTTTGTGTGGTGCCAAATGCCATGCCACATTTTTAAAAATTGCCCAATGGCATGTAAGAGCAAGAAAACAGACTATATTATGCACAACAGGTGGGAATACAGCATAAATAGTTGGAGTTTGAACTGTGCAGGAACTATGGCAGGTGTTGGAGAGGGTGTGCACTTCCAGGCACAGTTGTGGGACATTCTGGAGTCCAGGATCATAGTTAGACTCCTGGTGAAAGACCATGATGACTGGCTGCTGCAGGGGCAGTTCCAGGATTCAGAGTGCCAGGAGGAGGCCTGGGACTGGCTGGTACATGATCTCACCAGTGCAATAGGTATTCCCCACACAGGTGAGCAGGTCCATCACCACTATGATGACCTGAAGCATCAGAAGGAGGATATTTTGGACACCTGGGTCTGGGAAGCTTGGGTTGGGAATGTCCCACAAGTTTGAAAGTACTGTTAGCATTGTTTTACCAATACCTAATCTGAATGTTTGATAGACAGGTATACATAATGGTGTGCTTCTCTCCCTACAGCTGCAGAGGAGAGAATTCGCAACCTAGAAGTGCATACAGGGCACTTGGCCAGGTTGTGCCATGAGTGTGGTGAGTACAGATTAATTTGCAATATATAGTCAAACAAGCAAGAAAGAGTAAAGCAGTAACTGCCAATAGGTACGTACAGTAAATAGTTGTGTATTGCAATGAATGTGGATGTAGGCATGTACTGCAATAAGTGACTACTGCCAACTATAGTGCAATAAACAGGGAAGATTAAAGCATTAACCCTGATAATGCAAATGAAATAAAGTTTCTACTGCAATAATTGTAGAAGTACAGCTGTGTTGCAACACCTGCATTATAGCAACTGTTGTGCAATAAATATTGAAAACCATACCATTAGGTGCATGAAGGTACCCCTAATAAAGCTGTGTTGTGCAATATGTGTGTAATTAGGGCTGTTTTTCATGAAATTGATTATGACATCTGCTCTGAAATAAAAACACAAAAGAATACCACTAACTGCCTCAAGGTATAGCTAATAAAGAGTGTTATGCTTAAATGTGGATTCAGAGCTGTAGTACAAGAACTGCATTATGACACCTGGTCTGCACTAACATCTGACATTATAGCATGAGCACCCAAGGTGCATTGTTTATATCAGGATTGTCTTGTGTTAACCATTGCATTTCAGCTATATGCATCCATGCTCTGAGGTATGGTGCTGCAGGCAAGAATGATAGTGTAATAGCTGTAGACTGCAAATATACTAACTGCAACTTTATATGGGTGAGGTAGCCAATCCAATAATCTGATATATTTTGTAGACTTCACAGATATTTCCACCCACCAACAGTATATTGTGTACACCTGCATTCTATGTAGTAATGTATAGTTTACCTAGTATCTCTGTCATGCAATAATCTCATGTATGTGTGTGCAACTGTCACTGCAGTCTAATATAAAACTGTAGTATTATTATCAAGTCATATTGTGTGTCCAGGTGAGCTCTAGAAAAATATCAGTCAATAGTCAGCAGCAGCTCAGTAGCTCAGTTTGTTAAATGCACTGTCTCAAGTACATTTTGCCACACACAGACCAGGGTTCGAATCCAGTGCCAAGTAGCAAGAAATATTACTGAATTAATTACATATTGCTGACAGAAGTTCTCTCCACAGGAAATACAGGTAAATGGGTGAAGTAGCCCTTATTATGAGTAAAAAAGTACAATAGTAATAAAATAAAATAAAATGTGTAATCTTGGTATGGTTGTATGCCTGGAGTGTCTCTAAAAGATTGCCAAAGGTCTATCCCAATGCCTGCCAGGGACGGCATGTTAGTTGTTTACTCTCTGTAGTGTACACATACATGTCTCTCAAGTGTCACACTGCCACTGACTGTAATTACTGCTGCATAATCCTTCTGTCACAGATGTATCATTGACATAATTATGTCAATAGTGCAGTCACACTACATCAGTCCACAGTGCACCTTGGTAGTTATATAGGTCCACCTGATGTGTAAGTGTTCTCTGTGGTTGTGTACCTGCAGGTGTTACTGCCTGGCCCATACTGTCTCCTGAGGATAGCTTGAGAGGTACATACATACTACAGCAGCAATAGAGCACTGTTTTACATAAAGGAAGGACAAACCTGTAAAGTATATAGCAGTACTGTTGTAAACTATATAGCATATACCAGTATTAATGGACTGCATGTCTCTCTCTCTTCCCACCCCTTATCTTCATCTGCATTTATTATTGTTATACATTGGTTATGGTCTACTATTAAGATATGTTGTTCTCCAAACATCATTTTGGGGCATGTGTTAAATTATTGTTATGTATTAAATGGTTGCATATTAACGTATCTTGTTGAATTACCTATGTTGTTGGCCTTATGCCTTAACTGTCACTGGCATGCTGTTAATATACTGATTATGTTATTTTGAAATACTGAGTGTTATGTTATGAATTGTTGTGTTCCATATCATATGCATTGCTATGTTACTAGGTTATTTCCAATGTTCTGGCATGCTGTTGTAACTAACAAAAATGTTTTGTTCATAACTAACCTGTACACATTGCTATACCTCTAACACCACAGCATGACAGGGTAAGCCAGTTCCCTGCTAATCCGCCTACCCTACCTCAGCTGGCCGTGGCACCAGCTATCAGCATGTCTGGGACCTAAGACAGTGGTGCGCCCTCTGCTGGCCCTGCGCCACGCTCGGGAGGAACTGCTTCAGGGGATGGGGCCCAGCCCCCAGGAGCTGTGGAGGAGGGGCAGGAGTCACACAAGATTAACTACCGGCCATGGTGTGCAGGATTGTGCATAGTAGCTATGAACAGTACCGGTACTGGATTGAGGGCAGACTGGACAACCTGGTGGGGCCTGGTTGCCCTGGCACCCAGCCTCCAGCACAGCCACCTTTGGGCTAGTGAAGGAGCAGTGTTGCCTGCCCATGGGTGGGGAGCTCAGTTATGCTGCTGCCATTTGGGGACACATGCATTTCTGATTTCACAACACCCTACCCATCCAAGGTGTTTACTCACCTCATGTGTCACACACCACCCTGTATGCTGTCTTGTCTGTCTTGTCTCTCTGCAAATGCAGCCTGTCCTACCCAACTTACCTCCCCATATGTACCTACATCTCTCCCCCAACATTCCACTTCCCCTTAAAAAAAAGGCACCTGTCCCACAAAAAAAAAAATCACTCCATAAATAGCTCTCCATTTTCATGTGTCCACTGGACACAATTAATTAGGTCCAAATGGCTTGACAACATATTTATGTTGTCCTCACCCCTCTATCTGGGGTTTGAGGGTCCAAATTCATATACAAAGTCTGTAATAACTGCACAGCTGCTGCTATAATGGAAAGGTATGGTCCTTTCCTACACCCTTCCTGCACAACCCTACCTGCCATACGGTTTGTTTTTCCCCTGCTTGCCCCCATTTCACCACTGTCCTCCCACCACGTTTTTCTTTTCTTTCTTGTTAGCATGGGTGTGGGTGGAGCCAAGTGGTGCACTGCACAAACCTGCACAAACCCACTTATACCTGCTTAAACCTGCTTAAAAATGCTTTAATGATCCTATGTGCTTCTCACAGTCTTAGGCACATCTATAAAATAATCACCCCTGCCACGGCTTGAACCTAGGTCCCTATTACCTACAGCATAGAGCATACGTCAACTAGGCCACTCACCCCTGAATTAAAACAGGTGTTTCCAGCAAAATATACTGATTGCCACTGACAGACTGCAAGTACATATAATGGGAAAAATGGGAGTGTACCAGTACACAGCCAAATACATAATAATAGATGTGCGTGAGGCCTGGGATAGCAGGCATACCTGTCCATTGTACAGATTGTTGCAGAATGTCCAGAGTTTTGCCCCCTATTTTTGGCCCAGATGTCATAAATTCGTATTCTGGTGGCAAAGCAGTATCAATTCAGTAAAGATTGAGGTTAGAAAATCATGACAGACATTTGAGTTTCACACTTCATACCCTTCTGAAAACACATGCTAATGCAAAACTTGTTATTCTTTCAAGAGTCTATGTTTGTAAGAGCAATATTTAAAGATTGTCCCTATTTTTAGGTCTTTGTCCCACTTTTATTTATGACTTTGTCCAGATTTCTTGCTGTAAGAGGCTGAGAGACATGATAGCAGGTAATTGTTCCCTTTTCTCAGCAACATCTGTAAATGCACCTGTGAAGGCAGCAATGGCAAACTACATGTGTACAACTGGGACCCTGCTGTACAACTGCCTTTGAAAGCCGTTCACATAATGATGGATGCAGACGTGTGTCACAGACTGTATGTATGCAGATATATCTTGCAAATACATCTGCCACAGCAATGACTCAGTAGCTTAGTCTGTTAAAAGCTTTGCATATAGCATATTTTGCCACCCACAGTCCTGGGTTCAAATCCAGTGTGTTGCACATCAATTGCATTCTTGTGAACACAGCAAGTAATGACTGAGTCATGCAATTTTAACTCACACAGGTTGTTGCTACTGCATTAACTGCTACCCATGTTTGCAAGTCAAAGGCCTGTAGGTAGGGACACACTGCAGATATTTGTATAGCCAAACTATACACCTCCTACTACACTGTGATTAGCAATGTTACATAACAGATGTACCCTATGCACATGCCTAGATTGGACTGTAAAGGGTACCCTTACAATGGTTCTGCTGTCACAACACAGCTGACACTGCTACCTCAGTTACACATACAAGCTTGCTGTCCTCCAAAGAGTTCATACTCCCCCTGTGTGTCCTAGGCTGCAGCAGTAGCTGCAGCCTGGAACATACACAGCTGTATGTTAAAGGGAAACTCCACCCTAGAACTAAAAAAAAAATGTTTTTTCACTCTACTTATGTTTCCTGACCTATTCTAACACCGAAGTGCTTTACTTGTAATTTTAGCCTGTTTTCCACAACATGACTACCAATGGGGCGTGATGTATCAACATGATATAAAGAAAAAAATGATCAATTTCAACAATTGGCTAAGTTTCTGGTGTCATTCAAACGGGATCCAGTATCTGTCCACCTGGGATGACATGCTTGACAAGCCACATTGCTTCGCTAGAGATGGCTTGCACCTGTCATCCTTAGGCTTTCAAATACTGGCCAAGGCTCTTGCCGCCCCCATAGTGCCTTTTTTAGGCAAGGCTCAAAAGACAAACCCACCACCATAAATAGCACAAGTAACCAAAAACTGAGGGTAATGCTACTCAACACCAGAAGTCTAAACCTCAAAATGCATGCACTCGAGGCAATCCTCAGTATGAAGAACATCGACATCTGTGCAGTAACAGAAACCTGGTTTAAGGCTCCTGAGAGCACCCCAGCACTACTAGGCTATAACTCATACCATACCTTTCGGCCACAGTACCAGGACCGAAACACAAAAGGCAGGGATGTATCCATATTCATCAAGGATACCCACACCTCCAGGTTAGTGGTGCAGCACAATGCATCAGAGATCATCCATGTGAAACTAACAATGGGCAAAACTGCAATCCAAATTGTAGCTTGCTACAGATCACCCAACATGGCCCAGGACCCCCATTCCGCATTTCTGGAGACACTGGGAAATATGAAGGTCCTACAAAGCACCCTAATACTGGGTGATTTCAATTACCCAAACATAAACTGGGAGAACTACTCAAGTACTAACTCCCTTGCCCAATGCTTCCTAGAATTTATAAACTCGAATGCCCTGGATCAACTGGTCAACACCTCCACCAGAGGGAACAACATATTGGACCTGGTCATTACTAACATTGGCGACCGGTGTTCCACACTGGAGGTCAACCCCTCGCTGGTTAGATCAGATCATAGAGTAATCACTCTGGATATCCACATTCTGAACCCCCACCCCCAATCAAGGAAACTACTGTGAAAAACGTTTCAAAAGCAAACTTCACGTTACTTAAGACCGAGGTGGAAAGGTTCACAGCCCCCATGCTAAAGGACGATGCTGTCCAAGCTGCTGAAACCTTTACAAAGGCACTCTATGAGCATCTGCAGGAATGCATGGATCGTGCTATCCCAAGTAAAACCAAGACTCACTCCTCCAAGAAAAGGAAACCAGTCTGGTGGACCCCTGCCATAAACAAGCTATACAACAGAAGGAGGAAACTAGTACAGAAAAGAGTAAAATCCCAAGAAGGAAAGACATCCCTGATCAGTATCAGCAAGAAACTACGATCCCTCATTAAATAATCCAGGGCTAGTTTTGAAAGAAAAATTGCCAATAACTCCAAAGATAACCACAAAGCGTTCAAGAACCTAAGTAGAAACTCTCAGATCTGCTCTGAGTTAGTGCAGAATGGCACAAAATACACTGAACTGACTGATATTGCCAACATTCTGACAGACAAGTTTAGTGCAAACTTCACCCCCCTCTCACCCCCTAAAGGGCCCATAACAATACCAGAAGAATGTAGGGCCCCATCAATCACCAACACACAGGTAAAAACAGCCCTATCCAAAGCCAAAAACACAGCTTCAATGGGACCAGATGGTGTCCCAGGCTGTGTCTTACAAGAGCTCCAAAATGAACTAACCCCTCACCTAAACACACTGTTCAAACTCAGCCTCTCTACAGGCTACGTACCCACAGAGTGGCACACAGCAACAGTTATCCCGCTCCACAAAGCTGGAGCCACAAGAGACCCCGGGAACTATCACCCTATAAGCCTGACTAGCCTGGTCTGCAAGGCTATGGAATGCATCATCATGAAACTCATTAACAGAGACATTGGGAACCTCCAAACCTTGGACTCTACCCAGTTTGGCTTTGTTAAGGGCAGATCATGCCTACTAAACCTGGTGGACTTCTTTGAGACGGTTACCAATGCATTAGATGAGGGAAAGGAGGTCCACACAGTCTACCTAGACCTTGCAAAGGCTTTCGACACCATTCCCCATTCTAGTATTATAGACAAGCTCACCAGCTTGAACATAAACCCCTACGTCACAAGATGGGTTGCCAACTGGCTCATGGATAGAACCCACATGGTTAGAGTTGCAGGCTCTATGTCCGACTCTAAACCGGTTACAAGTGGGGTCCACCAGGGCTTAGTCCTAGGACCCCTCCTGTTCGGTATATACTTCTCAGAGGTGCAGGCAAGCATAGGAGGACTATGGCTGACCAAGTTAGCAGATGACTGCAAACTAGGGGCCATAATTGATTCTCCAGCTGATACAGATACCCTCTGGATGGGTCTCACTGAGACGGATACCTGGTGTCAAAATCATGGCCTCATGTGAAATGCCAAAAAGTGCATAGTCATCCCCTTTGGGGAAAAAAAAAGTATCCGCGAACTACCACATAGGTGGTAGTCCCCTAAATACAGAAAACGTAATAAGAGATCTGGGGACCCAAGTAGATAGTAATCTCTGCTTTGATAATCATACAGCCAAGGTGGTTAGAAAATCCTTCTATGTGGCCCACCTAATCACAAAAGGGTTTGCATCTAGAACAAAAGAGGTTATTGTGCCTCTCTACTCATCACTCATTAGACCCATCATAGAATACAATGCCCCATTTGGGATGTACCTTACAAGACACCTGCAACAGCTGGAAAGACCACAAAAGTACCTCAACAAGAGGATAACTGGCCTCAAACAGATGCCCTATGCAGCCTGACTCAAGAAATTCCAGCTGTACTCAGTTGCATACTGCTTACTCAGAGGTGATCTCTGCCTGACATACAAGACCATGTCCAACCCAGAATTGATGGACATGCTCCACCTAAAAAAAAAAAACAAATCCCAGAGAGCCACACAAAACTCACCACAACAATAAATAGGACATGCTGGAGGGATAGATTCCTATCCCAAAGACTCCCCATGCTTTGGAACAGGATTCCAATATACATCAGGCAGAGCCCCTCCCTAATACTCTTCAAGAGAAACCTTGATGAGTGGATGGGAAACAGAAAATTTACCCCAGGGATCACTGCAGTGGCTCTGCTGGACAGTGGCGCAGGGAACTAATGGCTCTGTTGGACAGAGGCACAGGGAACTAATCTAAGGGGGTGCTGAAAGCCAACACATTCTGTCTAGGCTTATAAATGCCCTTGGGCAGATAGCCTAGTAGTTACCTATGAACCTATGAACCTATGATCTTGTACTCCCTCAAGCCTTTCTCTTTCCCATAATACTTTGCATGACTCATGCCAGACATAAGGAAGTTACTTTGAATTCCCATGCCATTGACATATAATGGGATTTGGGAGGGTCACTGTTATTTTCTTTACCTTCTGTAAAAGGACTGATTCTTTTCTGTCTGTAATCACCCTCATTTATGTTTGGCTCAGACCTTGATTTACACTATACTTAGAAGTTATCCAGCTACAGCCAGAAAACTAACTAAATTACAAGTCTTTGTTCACTGTTTTCTTTTGTAGTTCAAGAGGAATTGAGAGTCCACCCCCCACCCCCCCACACTACTGCAGAGGTGTTAAAACTGTCACTGTACTTGCAGAATCAATTCCTCAGACTACAAAAGCAAACCATGAACAAAGGCCTGCAATTTAGTTACTTTTCTGGCTGTGGCTTGATAACTTCTAAGTATAGTGTCACTCACGCTCCTGTAGTGGCAGTACCTCCAGCACTACAGAAGGAAGTGTGCTGTCCACACCACGACACGGCAGGCCATGTGCATGTGGTCCTGGGCAGTCTCATGGGGGACACTGGCCCAGCAGACAGCACTCACCAACAGCTACTAGCACCACATCTGACCCTGTGCATGGTGGTGCCAGTGCCACTCCTGGCAGTGCCAGTTCCTGTGTTCATGGACAGAGACAGTGAACTGCCCACTTTACCATGCATGGCCCACAGCTGTCCAACATACACACACATGTAGGGCTAGCACTGTGCTTGACTGTGTACACACACACCCTCAAACATCACTGTCACATGCAGGGCACCAACAGGCACACACAGCACCTCTCCCTGGGCCATCTAACCAGCACCCCTTCCTGACTCACACACATGATGTCAACTACTTGGCACAGCCTAGGCCTCTGGCAACCCCACACTACAACCTGTGCATGTGATGATACCTGTGCCACATCCCTGCCATCCATGCCATCAATGAAGGGACATACAAATATGTGTCTGATGCACAGGGTGACTATATTACGTTACATGTAGTTGTGTAGTGCGGTATTGTTATGCCATGGCAGGTGTTGTGTGCCATGACAGGTGTTGTATGCTGGCACATCAAACATTGTGTATCTTTGTTGTATGATGTTAGACTGGTGGTACTATTACAGAATGACAGCTGTCTCACAGACCTGTGTATGTTTCTGTTCCAGGGGTCTGAGTGGGTAAGCTATGGAGACTTGGTGGGCAATACAGCAGCATGGGATGGCATGGCAGCACAGCAGAAATATGACATCAGCAAGGTACAGCTGTATATGTGTTTGATTATCTAGGTGCATATATGTTGAACAGTGTGTCAGGGACAATGGGGACAGTCAGCATAATCATGCATGCATATCCTGTGACAAGGTCTGCTACCCTTGATACATGTCACCTGGGTGTTCCTTACATATGACTGTAGGTGGAGGCAGATAGCAGTTATGCCTAGGTACATGTGGGCTATTTAGGGCCAGCAGCTAGTCATGGGGCAGTAAAATGCATGACTATTCCACATAAACAGCTCATATGGCCATACGCATTCTGCTGCAAGGGAATATATTTGTACACAAACATACACACATGCGCGCGCATGCACACACACACACACACACACACACACACACACACTTGGCTTATGTTAGATTAAAACCCCTACCTATCTAGCAGTATACACAAAGTACTTATTGCATGCACCCTGGAGCTTATCTATTATGACATTGTCAGCCAGTGCTGTTAAGGTGGATGACATTAGCAGGCCTTGTAGAGAAGGACAATAGAGAGGCTAGCAAGTAGTGACAGGGCCTTAAAATGTATTACCATTGCACAGAAATACACCATACAGACATGTCCTCACTGCTGCAAAGGGATATATTTACACACACACACACACACACACACACACACACACACACACACACACACACACACACACACACAGTTGTCTGTTGTAAGATTAGAACCCTTACCTAAGTAGTATAATCTATAGCACAAAGTACTTATCACATGCACCATAGGTTCATAGGTTCATAGGTTGGTACTAGGCTATCAGCCCTAGGGCCTATACAAGCCTAGCCATAACAATTCCCTGGCTATTTCTTCCCACACTATATACTTCCCTGGACCCCTGTCTAGCAGGGCAACTGACGTGATCCCAGGGGTGAATTTCCTTTCTCCCATCCAATCATCAAGGTTCTTTTTGAAGAGATCCAAAGAGGCCCTCTGCTTGACATGTATGGGCAGTCTATTCCAGAGTCTGGGGAGTCTCTGGGTCAGGAACCTATCCCTCCAGCATGTTTTGTTTATTGTGATGACAAGGTTTAGATCACTGGAGCATGTGGCTCTGAGGGATTGGGATTTCTTTAAGTGTAGCATGTCCAACAGCTCTGGGTTTGACATGGCCTTGTATGTTAAGCAGAGATCTCGGAAGATCCATCACAGAACGTACCTATTATTAGATTGTCACCCAGCGCTGTTAAGGTGGATGACATCAGCAGGCCTTGTAGAGGAAGACAATGGAGGGGTTGGCAAGTAGTCACAGGTCCTTAAAAAGAATAACCATTGCACAGACATAGGCCAGATGGGTATGTCTGTATTGCTGTAGGAGATATATCCACACACACACACACACACACACACACACACACACACACACACACACACACATGGTGGCTGATGTGAGATCAGAACCCTCACCTACCTACTATTACACACTACAGCTCACAGGACTTATTGCATGAGCCACAGGTTATATCTGTTGTCCATGTGGATACAGCCACAGTACTTTTGGACTACACAAAGTGGTCTTATAGTACTCAGCATGTGTAGCCTGCTGACTGACTCTGCTTGATGCTGTTATTGAATCTAGTGTCCTAGCAGTGGGATACCTGTTAATACCCCTGCTATGTGTGAAGAGTTACCAGTATTGCCATGTCTGGCCAGTTGCAGTTTGGTAGGTGGACAATTGGCCAGTGGCAATATGGCCTGTCCAAGTTCTGCTTTGCAAACATTGCACGTTACACCAGCCACTGCAAGTCCAAATTAAATGTAATGTAACCACAAAAGAAAGGCAAAGTTTTCAAGCAAAAATGTTTATTCTCTTTTCACACACTCCAGTGCCTCGGCTATTAAGCCTTTAATGAGTACAAATACAATGCAATGCAACTTCCCTCACCCCATACATACTCACTCAATCAGTCAAACAATTAATTCAATCAAATACTTACAGTTAAGTTCTGTGTTTAAACCCTTGGGAACCAATGTATCAAATTTCAGAGTGAAAAGTGCTTCTTTATAAAACAATTTTTCTTTTACTGCTACAGGGTCTAAAAAATAGACCCCCACTTGTTCTAAAACACAGCCTTGCAACAGTTTAAAATTACTTGCATGAACTTCTTGAAAATCCATAGCTAAAGGACTATCACAGTTAACTTTTTTAATGTCCCTCATATGTTCTTTAAGACACACTTGAAAATTTTGTTTGCTTTCACCTACATAAAACTTGTTACATGGACATTTCAAAATATATATAATTCCTTCTGCATTGCAAGTATAACATCCATTTGGAAAACATTTACATAATTAATAGTAGGAAAGTTCTTTACAACATGAAAACAAATAGGACATTTCTCACACCTAAAAGTGCCATATTTTAAAATAATCTGTCTATGTATTCATACTTCAGGCATTTGAAATTTACTGTGCACTATTATATTAGAAATACTATGACCCTTTTAATAAGAAATCAAAAGTTTGTTTGCTAAACGTTGTTCCAAAATACCATCTTTGAACAACATAGGCCAATAGTAATGTAATATTTGTACAATCTGTTGATTTAGTACATTTTAAATAGTCACAAAGTAAATCATCTTACCAGTGTGGTTGACACTATTATTTCCTACATCTCCCCTACCTCTTCTTTTGTCAAAATCTATCAACTCAATAAATGGAATTCCCTCGTTATGTGTATTTACTGAGTTTCTTCTTCTGCTTAGATATTCACCTTTATAATGTTCAGTTCTGACCCTATTTAAAGCTTCTAACACTTCTGTCTTGTCATATCCCCTGTGTGTAAACATTTTAACCAATTCTTGTATTTCTTCTTCAAAATCTTTATCTATATTACACAGCTTACTTATTCTCAGAAACTCAGTGTATGGTAAAGCTGAAATCAAATGGGGGGGTGGCAGCTGAAACAATGTAGGAAATGTGAACCCCCCCCCCCTTGAACTTTCTGTGAACTTTTCTACAAATTAATCCTGTTTGTTCACCCCACAATTCCAAATCTAAAAAAATGACTCTTTCACCTAACTGTAAGTCACTAAACTTGAAACCAAACTGGTTATTATGTAACTGCTCCATGAAAATTTGTACCTGATCATTACCTTCCCTGCAAACAAAAATAAAATCATCTATGCATCTAAAATACCTAATGACATGTTTTTTTAAAGAAAGAAAAAACAAACATACTCTTAATTAAAAAGAAAACATCATTAGGTTGGCATACATGGGGCAAAGGATGCCCCCATAGCTGCACCTTGTAGGTGATGAAAAATGTCTTGGTTAAAAATAAAATAATTATTTTCTAAACAGAACTTAACAAGCTACAATACATAACTAGATAAAGAGGTGTCCCCTAAAGAATACTTCGGGGCCTTCATTCCATGCATATGTAAAATGTTTGTGTAAAGACTCTGCATGTCTATTACCATCCAATACATACCCTGTTCCCAACTTAAATCTGCAATTTTTTCAATAAAATCTTGTGTATCTCTGATATATGAAACAGTTTTTTCAACATAGGGAAGTACGCACTCATGTAAAAAAGCCTATGTTGTGCAAAAAATACTTTGTAGCTGAGACAGTCGGCCTTCCTTGTAAGTTCTCCAGGCCCTTATCTATCTTAGGTAAGCAGCAGAAAACTGCTAGTTCACAGCCCTGTGGAGAAAATTTCCTTTCAATGTAATTTTGGGAAAAATAGCCTAATTTATAACCTTTATGAAGTAATGCCTCATAGTCAGAAATAGCTTGCTTATACATCCTAACATCAACTCTATTGTACACTTTTGTATCATTCAAAAGATCATAACACATTTTCACATACAGGTTACAATTCAAAATGACCACCTTATCGCCTTTGTCTGCCGGCTTTACTTCTAATTAAGTATTGCTACCCAAACATTTTAAAGCCTGCCAATTGTTCTATAGAGACAGGTTAAAGTTAACATTCTTACTGCCTTTCCAACAATTATATAAACGTTCAATAGAAAAATTACACACTGCAGAAAACTTTTGAATAGTCTGGTTATGAATAGGGGGTACAAATCAGCTTTTGCTTAAAATACTGGAAGTATTCAATAAACAAGAAGAATTCAATAAAACCTCCCCACCCACAAACATTTCAGAATTACAAGAATAAAAAATATCATCAGAGCTTTCAGCACACAAATCCTCTGCCGGCTCATTTTTATCAAAAAAGCATATTAAATGCAATTTTCTAATTAGCCAAAATACTTCACTTTTTAAGTTATGCAAGTGAGGCAGGACCACTGGTACATATATTAATCCAAGATTTAAAATGGATTTTAACACATCTGTTATAACTTCACCAGAAAGATTTACAACATTAGAATCAGTAACATAAAAACAATTACTGCCATCTACCTTTTTTGTACTGCTGTTAATTATGTCCTTCATTATATTGTTGCTGTCCATAATGGGTTCTGCTTCTTTTTCTTTCATTCCAAAAGCTCCCAGTCCTGTTATTAAAATTACAAAATCTCTCCTGGTGAACCATAGGGTCTTGTGGTGGAGGAAAATGGGGGTATTCACTTTCCCCTTCTATAGAGCCCAGATCTTCTGAAGAAGCAAACAAAACTGCTAATGGTTTCTTTCTGGTTCCGTTGTTACTATCTGACCGCTCATGTGCTTTAAATTTCCAGAGGAATCCCTTCCCATTACGGTAATCTCTCAAGTCCCTCCTGAGCTTTCCATTCTTTTTATCCACCAAGTCTTTTTCATATAACGTAAGTTTATCAGTGATTTCAGACAGCAAATAATCCATCTTTGCTGTAGCCAGTCTATTGGACAAATCAGAACAGACAGAGTGAATGTTATCTTTTAGTTTCCATTGTTTGCAGGTATCTCACTCTATTATATGGACCCATTCTGAGTGTTAGAAAAATATGTATTAGTAATATGCATGCTTAGTGCATTCGAGGTTCGAGGTTTAAAAGGGTTAATACATTTATTCTGTTCACACTGCATGAATCTGCACAGCTACTAGAGACATTCCAATCCTGCTTATGTCATGAAAATATGCGCAGCTATGATCTGCTTATGCCATGGAAATTAACAAGAAGCATTTGATTTCTGCTAATGTCATGAAAATAATAAGAAGTGTTTCTACTAGTGTCATGAGACTTAACAAAGAATTATTGATTTTCTGCTTATGCCATGAGAAAGTACACAGCTGCTAGAAGCTATTGATAATGAAAACAAAGGCTGCTTGAAAGTATAAACCGTAGCCAGCATTACTTGCACCTAAGCTAGAAATGTACCTTGAATCTAGGTAAAATGTAACATGTATATTAGAACTGCACAACTGAAGAATAGAAAGATTGTAGTGGACTAAAAATAAGCCCCAAGGCCATGTTGTTTTTCTCAAATGCTTTTGCAAATCAACAATAATCCAGTCATGTCAGCAGGAAATCTAAGTAGCATTTTCTATATAACACATAGTGAGTTTTAAATCTGAACATGTCAGCAGGAAATCTAAGTAACATTTTCTGTAGAGTAATACAGAAAGCTGTGTCTAACTACATCAACAATAGAATAGTAACATTTCATAGAACTGTATAAAAGTAGCATACTGCTTACTAGTAAATCAGACAAATCCTGTATCTGCATGCTTTTTCTCCTTGCTGCAAGTAATAAAGGGTGCCATACTTGAACCTTACGTGAATTGGTCTTTGAAGTTTTTTCCTTTGACAGATTGGTCCTTTGGAACGGAACCATCTCTTCACCTCGGATCAGAAGGGCCAGGTGGCTGAAACCGTACGGGGAAGAAACCAAATTGGCTCTTATATGAAAAGCCCTCCGACTGAATTGTCGTACAAAAGAGGCCAGCCACTTTCTGATCTGCAACTGAAGGATGGGTCTCCGAATTGGTGATCAATCACGTGGGCTCAGGTAAGGTGAATCTACTTTTTTCTGTTTTCTGTTTTAGATCAGGGGCTAGATTTGTATTCTTTTTGTCAAGACTGTATTTTACAAGTCAGGGACAGAAAAGATTACTGTCTTGTCATAGATCAGGAAAAACAGAATAAGTAGGCAGTCATTCTGAAGAGACTATAACAAAATCTGTGGTACCACGTTAAAAATAAGAGAAGTTACATAACGATCAAAAGGGTAGAACAAAATGGGTAATAATTGCACAAAAAGACCCCAAAATCCGCCGTTAATAGAAGACGCAAAATACATGCAGTCGCAGCGTGCCGACAATATTAAATATTATTCAAAATGGGTTAGTAAATATGAATTTGATGAAAAATTAGAAAAATCCTCGCCTATCAAACTTGTCAAACAGCTCAAAACCGATTCCAAAGGTCGGGTAAAAAAGCAACGCAAATTAGGAATTCCTCAGGCACACAGGTGGATTGAGGAAGTAAACCGTATGGAACAAAAGAACAACAATTCAAAAGCAATGTTTTTAGATAAAGGAGGACAATAACTTAATAATAGCATCGGCCCCTCCGCCTCCCTTACCAGAATATGAAGCAAGTGAACAGGTTAGTCCACCCCCACGATATCCTGTTGTCACTGAAAATAGAGACATTGTAAAAATAAAACCGTATATTAGAGATCCCATCGGGACCAGGTCTCGAACAAGGGCAGGTAACTCAACTGAAGGCATTGAATTATATCAAATGGTTAAAAATTCACGATTTATGAGTGAAGAAGAAATATGCCCACTCATAAAAGTACCCAATCCTCAGGCAGGACAGGACAATCAGGACCCAACTATTTTTGTGTATAGACCCTGGACTCCGGAAGATATCCGGAAAGCCACTGAGGGAATTCCCCATCCAAAAGTTAATTTTAGAAAATTCTCAGAAGATTTACAAGGAATGAGGCTGAGTTATAACTTAAATGGAGAAGAGGTAGAAAAAGTAGTTAGACAAATTGTGGGGCCAGATTGGCACATGATTAGTGGCAACTGGAATCCCCGTGACGCTGCACAAAGACCCCTCCCACATAGCAGCGCAGAATTAGACAACAGAGTAAAAGGTCTTAGAGACCGCATCTCTGAAAAATGGAAGCCTAGGACAGACTGGACTTGCATTAATCAATGCATCCAACAAGAAGGTGAAACTATTGACCGGTATTATGCCAGATTATTAGAATGTTTTAATAACCACTGTGGAATGCAGGTTCCTGAAGATCAAACACAAGATTCCCCATATGAACAGTAGTTAAAGAATGCATTTTTAAAAGGCAGTATTGCACCCATAAGCAGTTTTATTACAAATCACATGGTAAACCATCGTACAAGCAGGTTACAGTCATTACTTGAATATGCTAGGCATGCCGAAAGGCATTTTAATAGCAAAAAGAAAAAGAAAGCTCAAGTATTTTCTGTAGAAGATGGAGCAGAAGTTTATGTAGTACAGTCCAGGAAAAAGGTCAAGAAAAATGCACAGGGAAACAAACAATCTGATCAACGATCAGAGGACTTTGAAGGACGAAAGAAAAGGGGTGAATGTTTTAAATGCGGTAAAAAGGGACATTTGGCAAGGGATTGCAGGAAAAATAAGAAGGCAACCACGGAAGACAAGGAGGGTGAGGACTGACTATATGGTCAGGAATCACTAGAAGGAGATAGCAGAGAAAGGACAAATGAGAATGTGATAGAGGGAGTAGAGGATGTGACAGAAGAAATAGAGGAAGTGCAAGAAGTTAATGACAGTGAAGAAAATGAAATATTAGACCTAGCTTTATTGAGCTTGGAGCTCTATTTAGCAGACATGAAACTAGAAGTTACACTCTTGGTAGAAGGGAGGGAAGTCAAATTCTTGTGTGACTCAGGGACATCATGATCCCTGATACATCCCTCAAAACTGCTAGAAAACACAGAGTCACCTGATTACATACTGGTAAAAGCAGCTAATGGACAGCTATATCGGGAGCCCCTCTCCCGTAATATTGCAATAACTGATCCTGTTTCAGGACTGACTCAGAAAAGCAAAATTGTTGTTTCTGCAAAATGCCCAGTAAACCTCTTGGGCAGAGACCTCATGCAGCTATTTGGTATAGCAGTAGTCCCAACCATGCAGGGTATGGAAGCACAGCGACAAATTGATACCTTTGCAGTGCAATCGGAGGGTGAAATGTTTTATTGGTACAGCCAGGACTTGGTTACGACTGGTCCAGGGACTGTGACCGAAGAATTAATGAATGTAGCCATCAGCAAGTTCCCCTCCCTTGACATTGATAAGCAACACTTGTTGCACTGTACCCTGTGTTATTGTAACACACCAGGACCTGATAAAGAATATGAGCAAGAATTGTTTAAAAACCATGCAAACAGATTGATATTACGTAACCTGTACTGGGACACAGAAGGGAACAGTGTAGCCAGCTGTTCATTGCCCCAGGAGTTCTTTACACTTTATAAATCTAATCGATTACCACATGTTAGCTTAGCCACGAACAAAAACATAGAATGAGCAGACCTAGGAGAAAAAGTCACGAGATGGGAGAAACAGACAGAATTAGAACTGTCAGGACAGAGAATACAAATACAGAAGTTGAATTGGATAACTCAGACCAACCCAGCTGTACACTCGCAGTCTAGCAAGGACAGCTGATTAGCACTCCTATTAAAGGAGGAAGAGAATGCCTTACAAAATATACCAGAAACTCTCTGGTCAACAGGAAAGTCAGATGTAGGACTTATTCGTACAGCGGGTCCAGTAACTATCACGCCAAAGTCAGCATTCAGACCACAGAAAAGACAGTATCCCTTAAGAAAAGATGCAGAGGGGCAGGAATAAAGCCTATTATAGCAGCCTTACTTAAAGGGGGAATACTGGTAGAATCTCCCGATTCATCATGTAATACACCCTTATTTCCAGTTAAAAAAGCAAATGGAGAATGGCGTATGGTCCAAGATTTACAAGCTGTAAATGATGCAGTAATACCAAGGGCACCTACAGTGCCAGACCCACACACCCTGTTGAATGATTTAAAACCTCAACAGAAGAATTTTTCTGTGGTAGACATTAGCAATGCGTTCTTTTCAATACCAATACACCCTGACAGCCAGTATTGGTTTGCATTCACATTTCAGGGGAAAAGGTATACATATACGCGACTACCACAGGGGTATTGTGAAAGTCCAATAATATTCTCACAAGAAATGGCAAGCAACTTGGCGGGATTTACCCCATCAAGGGGCAGTCAGATTTTACTTTATGTTGATGACACCTTGCTGGCGGCCCCCACCCAGCAAGATTGTAGAGAAGATACCATAGCGCTATTACGATTTTTAGCCGCTGAAGGACATAAGGTAAACAAAAATAAACTGCAGCTTTGGAAAAAACAAGTCAAATACCTAGGATATGTAATATCCAAAGAAGGTAGAACACTAGATGAGGACAGAAAAGTAGCAATTTTGCAAGCACCAAAACCCACTACCAAGAAGGAAATAATGTCCTTCCTGGGTACAACTAATTTTTGCCAGAGCTGGATTCCAAACTATGTTTTGGAATCTGCACCTCTGACTGACCTGATATATAAAAATCCTATGGCAGCACAGGATTTGTTACAATGGACACCAGAGGCAGAATCTGCCTTCTGCAAACTGAAACAGTTAATAGCATCCTCATTAGTTCTAGGATTACCAAACTACCATAAACGTTTTTTCCAAACTGTAGATTGTAAGCAAGGTTATATGACATCAGTGTTAACACAACAGCATGGGGACAAGCAACGCCCCATTGCTTACTATTCATCACAACTAGACCCAGTGGCACGGTCCTTACCCCACTGTGTACAAGCAGTAGTTGCAGCTGCAATGGCAGTACAGGCTTCGGCCTCAGTAGTTTTATTCCACCCTCTCACTTTGAGAGTGCCTCATGCAGTCGCAATTATTTTACTGCAAGAGAAGGTAGCATATCTTTCCCCTGCTAGGCATCTTTCCTGTATGACCATATTGTTGAGCCAACCTCATATGACAATTGAACGATGCATGACATTGAACCCTTCTACCTTGCTCCCAACCCCTGCAGATGGCACACCACACCACTGCCTGCAGGTAATTGAGCAAAAGACACTACCTAGAAAAGATCTCACAGATGTCCCCTTGGATGATGCCGAGGTGACATACTACGTGGATGGTTCGTGCAAAAGGGGTCCTGCGGGACAGAACCTAGTAGGATATGCAGTAGTTTCTGACACTGAGATTATAGAAGCAAAACCTTTACCACACAACTTATCTGCACAGGCAGCAGAATTGATTGTCTTGACATGGGCATGTACCTTAGCAAAGGGTAAATGTGTAAACATTTTTACTGACAGCCAGTACGCTTTTTCTAGTGTACATGTTTTTGCGCAACAGTGGAAAAACTGAGGAATGATAACAACTACTGGCAAACCTATAAATCATGCACAGTTTATTTTAGATCGTTTAGAATCTATTCAGTTAACTCAGAAAGTAGCTATTTGTAAATGCACAGCTCACACCAAGCAACATGATAGGATTTCAAAAGGTAATGCAAGAGCTGATACAGCTGCAAAACAAGCAGCTTCTGAAGTATTTCTTTTAAATGAGGAACTACAACCCTCTGAGATTTTAGACTTAGAAATGTTAAAAACAATGCAGACATTCACTATGCAAGCTGAAAAACAAAGATGGATAAAATGAGGAGCAATTCTCGAAAAGGGGCTGTACATCTCTAAAGAAGGGAAACCGATACTACCATCTAATTTGTTTAGATATGCAGCTTTGTTGAGCCATGGGCAGTGCCATGTCTCAACAGGAGGGATGGTACAACTGGTGAACCAGGTGCTCACAACGTACGGATTTACAAACTACTCTAAAAAATTCTGTTTGATGTGCCAAATTTGTAACAAACATCATGCACAAGGGGCGTTAAATTCCAAGCAAGGGAGTTTCCCTACACCACCATATCCGTTTCACACTATCTGTATGGATTTCATAGAATTGAACAAATATGAAAATAAGAAGTATTGTCTTGTCATTGTAGATATGTTTTCCAGATGGGTGGAAGCCTTTCCAACCAAAAATCCAGATGCAGCTACGGTGGAAAAAGTACTTGTCAAAGAAATCATCCCTAGATTCGGCATTCCAGAAAGGATCTACAGTGACAACAGTACACACTTTGTAAACCAAACCATACAGCAGTTAAGTAAGCATTTTGGTATTTCTTTAAAAAATCATTGTGCATACCATCCGCAATCTGCAGGGCTAGTTGAGAGGCATAATGGTATACTAAAGAATAAATTAAGAAAGTTAATAGCTGAGACAGGGAAGAACTGGATATATTGTTTGCCCCTGGCACTGTTGAGCATGAGAACTGTTCCGACTGCAAAAGGATTGACTCCTTTCGAGAAACTATTTGGAAGGGCTTATTATACACCCCAGTGGAAACTTCTCATCTCCTCAGACCAGGAGGCTGATCTTACACTAGCTGAATATATGAGAAATTTGTTGAATTCTAAACATCTGTTGCAGTCAAATTCTGTTTCGGATAAATAACAAACCGAAACATAGGAAGTGGCAGTGATCCCAGGGGACTGGGTGTGGGTGAAGAATATAAAAAAGAAAAACTGGTCGTCACCAAGGTGGGAAGGTTCATATCAGGTGCTTCTTTCAACACCCACTGCAGTCAAAATCACAGAGCGAGTTTCGTGGATCCACCTGATGCACTGCAAACTAGTTAAGAACTTTGAACTGGACAAAAATCTTACCTCTCCATCGGGGCCCTCAGCACAAAGTCTGGCTACAAAGGGGAGTCAGATCAATAGGACTGATCCGTCTCAACCCCAGTGAAGAAACCATTGGTGCTGAAGGTCCTATTAGGGCAGAGAGTAAGAACACATGTCTGAAATAAAGATGACAGGATCCAGTAAGATCCAGATATACCTATTCGGAAGAGTCTGAGAAAACAGGAATGCAGAACAACAGTTTCCTCAGAAGTATTGCATAATCATCCTGTTGACTGTACTAGTGACAATAATCCTTTTGTTGTGGCCATTCCTTTTCCCAGCCACACAAACTGAACTAAATAAATGTGGAGAGTTGCACGTACAGTGGCACCCAAACTTCAACACTTACCAGGCAATCAAATATGTGTATGCTGAGACCTTCAATGTTTCAAATTGCTGGATTTGCACAGCTTTGCCAACAGCATACGGGGGGTTATTGTTAACTTCAGTCCCCCTAGGAGCCAACAAGACCTGGGATAATTTAGTCTATGATACATCAGATGTTACATCACAAGATAAAGTAGCATTGCACTTATCTGTTCGACAGAAGGGGACTGTGTGTTTTTACAAAAATGATACAGTTCAGGTGGGTTGGAGCAATTGCAATGCGACTGTTCCCTATAGATGCTACAATAAAACTGATAACACAGGTTCCTATTGCAACACAAGCTATGATTCATTTTTTGAACTGATGCATAGGACAACTGATGAAGTAAAACATAATGCTGACCTTTATAAACAACTAATTATAGTTGACAAAAAAATGTTTTATCCAGAACCAGGACATAGTAAAGTTACTACCAAAGTAGAAGACTGTTATTTTGTATGTGGTAGGAAAGCATACAATTGGTTACCTGAGAATTTGTCCGGCAGTTGTTATTTGGGGTACCTGGTTCCGGCCATACGACACACAGCAGTTTTACCTCAGGGGAAAATTCGGAATGTTCGACGAGAAATCAAGAAGCCTGTCAATCCAGTGGGGCAGATCAATGCAAGCTGGAAAAACCATCATGCTGTGAGCCTAGGGAAAAATGGACTGCTGCATATGGACTTGGGTGATACCATCATCTCGTGGGCAGGTGTATTGCAAGCATATGGAGCAACAAAATCAATTTGGGAACTGAGAAAACTGTCTAAACTTCTTGAAATAATGAGCAATGCAACCTTTTCCGCTCTAGAATTGGTGACTGATGAACTGACTGCTATGAGAACTGTAGTGCTTCAAAACCGCATGGCTCTTGACTTCACCCTAGCGGTGAAAGGAGGTACTTGAGTGCTGTTCGTACATTCCTGACCACAAACACGAGATAGACAATCACCTTGAGGTAATTCAGCAAGTGTCGGCTATGACCAAGCCAGGACCAAATCCATTGACAGACTTTTTCCAGAGACTGTTTGGGGGGTGGGGCAGTATCCTGATGAACATCCTGATTGCCATCTGTGTAGGAATGATCCTACTGGTGGTATGTTTTTGCTGCTGCATCCCCTGCATGAAAAGACTGATTAAAGACTTTATAGACATGTCAGTTTCAGAAACCTTATACCAAGGTGCTGAACTTGAAGAATTGTTGAAAAACTGAAAATGCTTTCATAAGTTTAAACTGAATGACTCTCTTAACTGCAAATCCTGAGTGGGAAGAGGTTAGGGGAAGAAAAAACTGTTTATGCTTATTTTGAAAGTAGAATAAAAGTATTAAAAGGGGGGAAATGTTAGAAAATATGTATTAGTAATATGCATGCTTAGTGCATTCGAGGTTTAAAAGGGTTAATACATTTATTCTGTTCACACTGCATGAATCTGCACAGCTACTAGAGACATTCCAATCCTGCTTATGGCATGAAAATATGCGCAGCTGTGATCTACTTATGCCATGGAAATTAACAAGAAGCATTTGATTTCTGCTAATGTCATGAAAATAATAAGTGTCTCTACTAGTGTCAGGAGACTTAACAAAGAGTTATTGATTTTCTGCTTATGCCATGAGAAAGTACACAGCTGCTAGAAGCTATTGATAATGAAAACAAAGGCTGCTTGAAAGTATAAACCGTAGTCAGCATTACTTGTACCTAAGCTAGAAATGTACCTTGAATCTAGCTAAAATGTAACACATATATTAGAACTGCACAATTGAAGAATAGAAAGATTGTAGTGGGCTAAAAATAAGCCCCAAGGCCAGCCTGTTTTTCTCAAATGTTTTTGTAAATCAACAATAATCCAGTCATGTCAGCAGGAAATCTAAGTAACATTTTCTATGTAACACATAGTGAGTTTTAAATCTGAACATGTCAGCAGGAAATCTAAGTAACATTTTCTGTAGAGTAATACAGAAAGCTGTATCTAACTACGTCAGCAATAGAATAGTAACATTTCATAGAACTGTATAAAAGTAGCATACTGCTTACTAGTAAATCAGACAAATCCTGTATCTGCATGCTTTGTCTCCTTGCTGCAAGTAATAAAGGGTGCCATACTTGAACCTTACGTGAATTGGTCTTTGAAGTTTTTTCCTTTGACACTAAGGCACATTTATGGGCTGTAGCAACCCATCTCTCCCTAAATACCCGATCTTCTTCCACTTCCATATCAAAGGGAGTACTAGGGCTTTTGAAGGCACAAAGCCCTCTTGGTGTAAATTCAGTTCTAAGTACCTGCTGAGACTCAGGATATTAAAGTGAGTATTAGTCTGAACAAAAATCAAATGTTCCAATTTTTTACACATTTCTTGTACCTCATTAGTCAATTACCTGCTATGTTAGCCCCAACAGATAGGAAAGGATTCTCCATGCGATGATTTCTCTCATCCATACGTTTATCCCAAAGCTTTTCAACTGCAGGTGTTCTGTCCCCTATATGAAATACATATTGCTCCATGGAATGTTTGGAAGAATCTGCAGTTTTTTCCCTTAAAATCCTGGGCACATTAGTTGAAGGATCTGTAGCCATCCCAAGGAAAAAACAAACAGCCACTGCAAAGTCCAAATGAAATGTAATGGAACCACAAAAGGAAGGCACAGTCTTCAAGCAAAAATGTTTATTCTCTTTTCACACACTTCAGTGCCTCAGATATTAAGCCTCCAGTGAGTACAAATAAAGTGCAACTTCCCTCACCCCATATATACTCACTCAGTCAGTCAATTAAACAATTAATTAAATCAAATACTTCCAGTGAAGTTCTGTGTTTAAAGCCTTGGGAACCAAGGTATCAAATGTCAGAGTAAAAAGTGCTTCTTTATACAACAATTTTCTTTTACTGTTACAGGGTCTAAAAAATAGACCCCACTTGTAAAACACAACCTTGCAACAGTTTAAAATTACTTACATGAAATTCTTTAAAATGCACAGCTAAAGGACTATCACAGTTAAATTTTTTAATGTCCCCCATATGTTCTTGAAGACGCACTTGAAACTTTCGATTGCTTTCACCTACATAAAACATGTTACATGGACATTTCAAAATATACACAATTCCTTCTGAATTTATTTGGAAAAAATAACTGCATAGAATTAATAGTAGGAAATTAATAGAATTAATAGTAGGAAAATTCTTTACAACATGAAAACAAACAGAACATTTCCCAAACCTAAAAGTGCCATATTTTAAAATAATCTGCCTATGTATTCGTACTTCAGGCATTTAAAATTTGAAACACAGAACTTAACTGGAAGTATTTGATTTAATTAATTGTTTAATTGACTGACTGAGTGAATATATATGGGGTGAGGGAAGTTGCATTATATTTGTACTCCTTGAAGGCTTAACAGCCGAGGCGCAAGTGTGTGAAAAGAGAATAAACTTTTTTGCTTGAAGACTGTGCCTTCCTTTTGTGGCTTCATTGCACATTACACCACTTGCTCACTGTTGTTTGTCTACAGGGTGACCTTCCACAGGCCCAGGATCTGTGGGTGAGTGTATTTTGTCCTTATGCGGCCTTGGTCTATGACCATCAGACAAGTGTTGTGTGTGCAGTTGCAAATAACCCCAGCATCTACATGTAAATGAAAACATTTGTACATCCCCACACACATTGCACATGTGTATGTATATATATATATATATATATATATATATATATATATATATATATATATATATATATATATGTGTGTGTGTGTGTGTGTGTGTGTGTGTGGTATATATATATATATATATATATATATATATATATAAATAAAACACAGGGATGTCAACCTAACTGTAGCTGTGTATGTGTGTTATGTAACTGTGTTAGGTAGATATATGTGGAGAGTCTAAATCAGTCCACATATTTATTTAGGTACATATATCTATATCTATATATATATATATATATATATATATATATATATATATATATATATATGTGCCACATACTGATAGATAAGGTAATCATGTGTGAGGGAGATACGGAGAGACAGAAATGTATACATAGCTGTTTGTATGCACAGAAATATTTCCACATAGCAGTTCTTTGGGCAGCTGAGGCATCAGACATGGGCTCAAGTTAGCCAAGTGTAGGAGCATGCCCAGTGTGACTGTCAGTACTTACAAGTTGACTCCAGGCCAGACCTACCTGTAGTCCAGTCTGGGTTTTTGTGTGCCGCAGCCATTTGGCTGCTGCACCTGATTCAACAGTCCAGCTCCACCCTGATATTTGGTCCAAGGCATTCCCCAGCTGTTTGCTGAACATAATATATGGCACATACCTATCAACTGTACAGATTGTAATAGAATACAGAGTTTATTGTCATATTTTTTGTACATTTTACATAGCATTGTGATTTTCAGGTACATTAGTGGCAAATCATTATAGATTGAACATTAGGGAATAATGTAAGACATTTCATTTACTGACTCCGTACACATCAGGACATTCATTCTACTGCATGACCTGTTATTCTCTGAACTTTCCACATTTGTCTGGCCAATACTTAATTCTTCACTTTATATTTGGGCCTTTGTCCCACTATTGTTCTTTGCTTTGTCCAGGTTCCCTGCTCTAAGGTGTTGAGAGGTATGATGTGCCTAGGATACATTACGTAACACCACACACAGGGGGACAGTCTTCACAGCTCTCACTGTACATGTTTTTGCAGATTGTCCAGCATTCCACCCCATATATTTGCTTAGTTAGTGGGCAGCAGCACAGACTCTACATGGTGCCCAATGGGGGGAAGAGTTGTAAAAAGACCAACCGCTTTGGGCATCTATTGTGGTGCGCAGTATCCTCAAGATAGGAGAACACGGATCACAAACTGCGCGCCGTGGCAGGGCTAGCTACTCAACGGTGTAAAATATGGCTCTAGGTGATTCAGTCATGTTGACTGTTGCCAAAAAATGGGCATGGGTAGTTACCGGTGATAAGTGGGTTGAGGACCCGGCCTACTTTCTGACCCATGCCAGGGACCCATGCTAATGGTGGGAGGGGTATATGTGCCCCTATTGGCCAGTGTGTGCCCGCCATAAAAGCCCAGCAGCCCTGGGTCAATAGGCTACTGGCTGGCCGGTGTCTAGTTGCCCAGCCTGGGATAGCTCTATTGAGTGAAAGCTGGACATAAAACCAACCAACCTGCCAAACATGAACTAAGAATTGCTACGCTTAATGTAGGTTCACTGACAGGATGCAGCTTAGAAGTAGATGACATGATGATACGGAGGAGGCTGGACATCCTATGTATCCAAGAGATGAGATGGAAGGGCAGTGCAACAAAGCCACTTGGCTTGGGATCCAGACTCTACTACTCAGGTGGTGGACAGGCTAGAAATGGTGTAGGAATTACGGTGAGACAGAGGCTTCAGAAGTCAGTGAGGGATATCATCAGAATTAATGACAGACTCATGGCAACCAGACTCCAGTGTAATGATAGGACAGTATTCATAATCTCAGCCTATGCCCCACAGCAGGGTTGTGATAGTGAGGAAAAGAGTGCATTCAGACAGCAGTTGCAGGACCTACTAGATAAAGCAGGACAACATGAATTGGTGTTGATAATGGGTGACTTAAATGCACATATCGGGACAGACAGAACAGGATATGAGGACTGCCTGTGTCCACATGGGCGGAGCAATAGGAATAAAGAAGGAGAAGCCATTCTAGACTTCTGTCTGGCAAATGGCTTGATAGTAGCCAACACATGGTTCAGAAAGAGAGACAGTCACAAGATCACACACAAGAGTAGCCAACATGCAACTCAGGTAGACTTCCCCCTAGTAAGGAAAAGGCACTGGGGTAGAATCCATGATTGCAAAGTCATCCCCAGTGAAACAGTCGGTTCACAGCATAAACCAGTAGTTGCCACAATCAGCTGCAAGCAGTGGTCAGAGAAGGCTCTAAGGTCAACAGAGACCAGGCTGAAGACCTGGAAGTTGACTGGAGAGAAAGTACAGCAGTTCAAGGAATTACTCAGGGCTCTAGCACCCTAAGAAGAGGAGGAAATAGGTGGAGTTGAAGAAGAGTGGAAGTGCCTAAAAACAGCATGTGTTAGGACTACATAAAAGATATGTGGCCGAGCCAGGTATGGAAATAAGGTACATAAGGAAAGCTGGTGGTGGAATGCAGAAGTGCAGGAAGTAATCAAAAGAAAGGAGTGCAGGAAGAAGTGGGAGATTGAAAAGACTGACCAAGCTAGGAAGGACTACTGGTTGGCTAACAAAGAAACTAAGAAAGAAGTTGCAATAGCAAAGAATAGGGCATCAGAGGCACTCTATCAGCTTCTGGAAAGTGACTCAGTAAGGGGCACAAAGAAACTATACCAGGTTGCAAGGCAAAGACAGAAAGATAAAGAAGATAGTCAGACACCCTTCATAAGGGATTCCAGCAACAACCTGCTTACCAGCCCACAGGACATCAAAGGCAGATGGAAGGAGTATTTCCAGCAGCTTCTAAATGAAGAAAACCCCACAGAAGCGGTACTGCCCCAGAAATAGCCTACAATGAGAGTAGAAGAGGAGCCCAGCTTAGAAGAAGTAAGAGCAGCACTAAGGAAAATGAAGTCAGGGAAAGCAGCAGGCTCAGATGAGGTCACAGCAGATATGATAAAGATGCTGGGTGAGCTAGGGGAGAAATGGCTCCTGAGGTTACTAATTGCAGTGTGGAGAGAAAAGCGTATTGCAGATGACTGGAGAATAAGCATACTCGTGCCAGTGTACAAGAACAAAGGGGACATCCACAACTGTGGACAGTACAGAGGCATCAAACTCCTACCACATTGCATGAAAGTTCTGGAGAGGGTGATTGATAAACGGATATGCAGAATAGTAGAATGTAAGATGGGAGATAAACAGTTCGGATTCAGATCAGGATGCAGCACATTTGACCCGATGTTTGCATTGAGACAGATACTTGAGAAGAAACTAGAGAAGAGGAGAGAGTCAAACTGGGCTTTCCTAGACTTGGAGAAAGCATATGACAAGGTCCCAAGAAAGCTGATCTAGGCAGTACTGCGGTGGTTTGAAGTCCCAGAAACATTGGTAGAATTAGTACAGGCTATGTACAAGGACCCAGTGACTCAAGTACGAACAGTGTTTGGCCTCACTGAGGGGTTCCCAGTGGGAGTGGGTGTACACCAGGGTTCAGCTCTGAGCCCACTGCTGTTCATACTGGTAATGGACTACATCAGCAAACAGGTTGGAGAGGTCAGAGCAACAAAGCTGCTGTATGCAGATGATGTGGCAGTACAGGCAGACTCTGATCTAGAACTTCAGCAAAGGATAGGAGAATGGAATGCAAATCTGAAGGCACATGGGATGAAACTAAGCACAGATAAGACAGTGGTAATGGCAGCAGATTGGGGAAATCAGAAGAAGCTGAGAATAGAGATAGATGGGAAGATAGTGGAACAGGTAAACAGCTTCAACTATCTGGGAGGGGTGGTTGAGGAGAAGGGTAGTCTGAATGAAGAGGTCAAAGCTAGAATCAGAGGGGCTGCAGCCAACTGGCATAGAGTATCAGGTGTAGTATATGACAGAAGAATGCCAAAGAAGCTGAAAAGTAAGGTGTACAAGACAGTGGTGCGACCAGTACTACTGTATGGTACAGAAACCTGGGCAGTAAAGGCAGAACAGTTGAAGAAGCTAGAGGTGATGGAAATTAAGTGCCTGAGAAAGGTAGTAGGATGCACACTGCGGGACAGGCGAAGAAATGAGGACATAAGAGCAGAAGCCAAAGTAGCTCCAATTGAAGAAAAGATCAAAGAAAACAGATTACAATGGTATAGGCACATATGTAGAAAAGCAGAAGACAATCTGGTGAGGGAGATTTGGGACAGACAGGAAGAAGGTAAGAGGAAGCGAGGGCGTCCAGCAAAGAGGTGGATGGATTGTGTGAAAGAAGATCTGCGACAGTCAGGCATGAGTGTTGAAGAAGGCAGGAGAGTGGCACTGAATCAAGAGAGTTGGCGACAGTTAATACGATACCCCGACCCCATGTAAATGGGAAAAAGGGGATGATGATGATGATTCCTCATACCGTTGTGTATATCCAGTAAGATTCTACTTAATGCAGTCTGCTCAATTGTTATAAGTACTGAAACAGTTAAGTAATGGCATTTACATCCTGCTGCTAATCTGACCTGTTGCAACTTGCTGTTATACTAGCCACCTTCTAGGTTACTCAGAGCATGTATAATGTCTGTAGGTTTGGTCCTCTGTCCCCCCATTTCATCTGGCTTTTTTCAGCTTTCTTGCAGTAACAGACTGCAGCATTTTGACAGTCTGTGAGACTCCTACCATACGAATAACTCACATGTAAGTTGTAGGTGCAGCCAGTTTTGAACCATCATCACCAACAGCAATGCTAATGTCCTTATCTCAGTGAGCCACACCAGCTGCCAAAAAGTGAGGTTTAATTCCTCACACTATCAACAGCATACAAACATACACTTTGACCCCTGCTGTGCCCCCTGCATTTCATGGAAAGTAGAACATGTGGCCAGGTTCTTAGTGACAGCCCCGGAATCGTGTAGTCTACTGCTATATCCTTGCAAACATAGTGTTACTGAAGTTGAATGGGAACACTGATGTGTTGGTGGTAGGAGACACTGGCATTGACAGTCATGCATCTGTCCTATGACCCCAATGTTTGGCATTTCCCTTGCATAATGAAGTGGGGTTTCCAGCCATGTGGCCTAATGCATATTATGGAGCACTCAGTATTGGGCAGAGTATCTTTTGTCCCAAGTAGCTGTTAGTTCTCTCCAGGTAGCCCAGTAGCCCACTCTATTCCCTTGAATACATGCAGCAGGTCCATACATATGCTACCATAGTGTAGTACCCTGTAAATTTGTTGTATAGGAGAGTGACTTACCTTGTGAACGCAGCAGTTGAGAGACCTGTGTTTCAGGGCTGAAATTGTCTGAGGCACGCAATACACAACCAGTATATGGTTAGGTACAGGTTGTGTGGTGTGGCTGGCATCCTTTTTACTATGTATGCAAGTCAGAGTAAGGTGCCAACCCCTAGGACGCTAGGTTGTCATTGCATGTGCTATGCATTGCCTCTTGGCCAAGGCCAGGGCATACTAAGCATGCCTACATCTGCCTACAGGGACAGCCTCAGCGGGGCCTTCCTCTGAGTCAGTCTGTGAGTGTGGCTGTGGGGACCTAGGCACTGGTGGGGGGGCTGTGTGTCCCTTCCCTGTGATGATCCTGCTGCAGCTGTTTCCACAGGATCATATTGTGTAGCATGGCACATACTGTGAACATCTGTGTACATATGGCTGGAGAGTACTGAAGAGCTCCACCAGATATAGCGAGGCACCAGAATCGTGACTTCAGCAGCCCAAGCACATGCTCTATGATGTTCCTAGTTTGTGTGTGTGCCTCATTATGGCCTTCTTCGGTAGGTGTGTATGCATTTATGATGGGTGTCATCATCCACGGTTCCAGTGCGCAGCCAGCATTTATTTTTTATTTTTTTATTTATCATTTGTTAACTGGGAAAGTCCGACTTGGAACAGAGCCAATTTTCAGCAGAGGCCCGGGGAGAAAGGCTCCAGATGCATGTCTTTGTAATGTGGTAGGAAACTGGAGCACCCGTAGGAAACCCACACGAATGCAGGGAGGACATGCAGACTCCACACAGAAGGCACCCGAGCCGAGAATTGAACCGGAGAACCTCTAGCTGTGAGGCGACAACACTACCGCTGCACCACTGAGCATTCCCCAGTAGATGGCCATACGGGGTGTTCCCCCTGGCAAACAGCTAGTACAGCTGTGATGTGTGCCAGACATGAGAGTTGTGATAGCTGCCAGAGCTGCTAGGACACACATTCATGATAATGGCTTGGGCATTGCACATAACCTGGCAGTTGATGGAGTGATACCCCTTGTAGTTGATGTAAACTCTGCCCTCCTCACCAGATGGTGCTTTGATATGGACACGAGTGCAGTCTGTGGCACCCAGTACCTCAGGGTAGTGTGCTACATGGTAGAAGGGACACATATTGCTGGCCATCTCCTCAAGGGTGCAGGGTAAATAAATGTGCTCACTGGCATGTGTTTGCATGGCATCAAGGAACTGGTGCAGTACCCTGGATGCTGATGCCTGTGAGACCCCCATCTTGTCCCCAGTTGGTCTTTGAAAAGTACCTGTAGCCTGTATCCTAAGGGCAACACATACCTTTGTTTCCACTGGGATAGGTTCCCCTCTGTTGGCTCTGGGTCTGAGTTGAGGGTGGGAGAGCTCAGTGAGTTCTTGTAGTATGTCCCTGTCCACCCTATAGCGCTCTACAATCTCCAGGTCTTGTAGCTCCTGGAAGGTTACCTTGGGCCTGAACACTCTTCTCCTTCTCAGTCAAGGCCTATTGTCAGCAGCAGCATCAGCACTGACCTCAGCATCTAGCAGATACAGATGTAGCAGAGCTGCAGCAGCCCATAGCATTCTCTCAGTTAAAATTCCCAAGTCTGTACTCCAATGGTGAGGAGTATGGGATGAAAATCATATTGTAGGACGTATGCCTGCTTTATAGCAGATGCAGCCTGTGTGATTGGCTAACTATGATGCATTCCACCTGCCAAGTACATCATTGAGGGATTGGAATGGCCCAATTTAGGTGAAACAGGGGTCATCAGTAATTTATATATGACTGCCTTTCTCACCCAATTTTTTTTTCTTTTGCTTTTTGAAAGCCTTCCTTGCTAAGCACTGCAGTGTGGCGAGCAAACCTGCACAGCAGGTATAAACAATGTTCAGCAGTCAATAGACACAACCCCATGAACAGGCATGCTCAGCACAGTGACGTGCCATGCAAACATGCTCAAAGAAGCTTAAACACACACACCAAAGCTAAACAAAGCTAATCAGCACTGGAGACACCCCCTGCTTAGCTAAGCTGTGCCTGTTTGCAAGCTGCTCTGCGGAGATCCAGTGTGCTTAAAGAATTGAGACACCCCCCCTTTTGATATCAGTTACCTCTTCTGTGGACACCAACACAGTTCTGGGGCTACACAGGTTTGATCTGCGGACACGGATACCCATTTTTGCTATTCAGTAACCCCAGCTCATTTGCATACAGACCCATGCACACAACCTGGAAATTGCACTATTCCAGGACCTGCCTCCTTAGCAACCATAGACATCTACCATTGTACATACTCCATGCAAGACCCTATAATGCATTATTACCACTTTTTTTACTTTTTTCGTTTTTCCAGTTTTAATTTTTTTTTTGCATAACGGCATGTTTGTGCACTGCTGCGCGCCACTCAAACATAATATTGATATTAAAAAAAATTAATTATTTTATATTATTTTCCATTTCTTTTTGGACACACTGGGCATAGTTTTGAACATATTTGTGTCTACTTTGCTAATCCTGACCTTCTAAATGGGCTTTCACAGCCCTTGTTCACTTTTTAATTTCATGTACACATAAGTTTTCCGTGTACACATTGAACACCAACATGGGATCTGCACAACTGCCTATCTGCTTGCTGGATCACTCTACATCCTCATTTGCATGCAATTCACATGCTTATAAGGTGATTTGCATGCCACAGACACTTCTGTGTTGGCATGCTCGTGCACGCCCCTCAGCTCTGTTTACTGAATCACACGGGTGCTTACTTCCATGTAAGCTCTGTGCCATTATGCCTACATGGCAAATTAATCCATGTAGGCTTTGTTAATTCCCCCTATAATTTCTTTTTACTATCTCCCAAGCCATGGAAGTTAGTTTAAGCCACTACAAAAATCACTGATTTATACTCATATTTCTGTAAAGCCTTTATCTCCATGGAAAAAGAAACACAATGTAAGTACTTCACACTAATATAAAATATCCCCTGCTCAACTCCTAACCAAGAGATACCTTAAGCAGCTCTGCCCTAAGTCAGATCTGTATTTAGCTGCTTGCACCTAACTTATACATGTAAAGAAAAATAAGGGTGCATGGTTAAACATCAGTAAAATTTTTGCTGGAAATAGTTAAAAAAAATAGTCAGAATTACCTATTGCTGTTTGAATTATAAATTACTTTAACAGGGTTTTTGAAGTGGGGTCAGCTCCCTGCACACCGAATATCTCTGCATATACTAACTCTAAGATCACAAGTATTGTGTGTAAGGAGGAATGTTTTTACCCTCACTGTTCTCTATATTCCTGTTTAAAATAGACCGGGTTCAATAAAACAAGAAATATATGAGAAACCCTTACCAAATATCCCATTGCAGTTCCACAGAGGAACAGATCTCTAACTTATGGCCAAGGCAGTCAGTGTATGATGAGCAGCTCAGGTGCATGATGGTGCAGAAAGGGCTTCAGATCAGTTATTTTACATTAAGAAGGTTTGTGGTCTGCACTGTTGTGGCAGGACAGGTAGCTTACATCCTTTTAAGTTGGGAGTTACTGATTGAAAGCTTAGTGTCTGTTATTCTAAAAGTGTATTAGTTCTGGTTTAAGCACTTGGGCTTTGGGCCAGTTATTTTACATTAAGAAGGCGTGGTCTGCACTCTTCTGGGAGGAGAGGGTAGATTATGTCCTGAGCTGGGAGTTTCTGGTTAAAGGCTTATTGCGTCTGCTTATCTGAACTGTTTCTTTCTGAAACTGGTGTGCCTTGTTTGCTGTAGCATAGACTAAATTCAGATCTGCTGAATCTAGCTTTGTTTGTATAACTTGAGCACTAATCCAGACCATCTTTTTTTGGAGTAGGTTCCCCTGCACCCTAGTGGCAGGAGTGTGCAGTTAGAACTTGTCTGATCGAAGACTGCTGGAAAGGGGCTCTGTTTTTAGCTTTTTGTTGGTTAATTGGTTAATTTGTTTAAATCAGTTTGCTCATTTGCTACTATTATAAAAAAAATATATATGTACACTTTATGCAATGCCGCTTAGCTAGTGTTCAACTATTCCCGGCGCCATAAAGTCTGCCCTTCAAATTTTCCCTTAGAATGAGCCATTTTTTTTAGTTTTAGCACTAAAATCTGTTTCTTTGAGCTCAGCACTTGTTCAGAACTCATTGTAAGCACTAAATAAGCTACAAATTACTACAGCACTCAACTTTCCTCACTTGTCTATAGGAAAACAGTTTTTAGTACTTAATAAATAAGCACCTATCGAGGCATGTCTAAGGGTCAGCTCCCGGTGTTTTCTCCTGTCTACCTGATGAATCTGGGCATCTTGGGGCAATGCAGCAATTGCCTCATGTACACAGACAACCCTCTCCTCCTATCACCCAACATTACAACCTGTGAGAGATGCACTCATATAGCCAAACTGGGAGCAAAGCTCTCTTCACCCAAGACTGGACTAGACAGTCAAGAGAAGAAGGTAAAGACTTGCACCACACTCATTACATAGTCCCTCAAAACCTACACCACCAAAACACACACATTTTTCTCAAAAATCTACTCAAGCAACAGAGACCTCCAAAGCAGAAATTCAACCAACCCCCACCCCCCCAACACAACTCAAATGACACATAGCCCACAAACTCAGTGTGCCACTCAACCACAGCCCATAAGGTATAACAACGTACCCAACACTCTAGTCATAGGTGACTCTATAGTCAGGCACACTGATGTTCCACTCACCAGGCTAAACAAGGAGAAAGTTACTGTCAGCTGCCTGTCCGGTGCCAGGATCCACCACATAATGCACACACTCAGGTCACTCCACAACAAGTACAAATATGACTCTGTCATTGTCCATGTTGGTGTGAATGACCTATGATGTACCTCCCTGGACTACATGAAAAGAGACATGGAGGAGCTCTCTAATCTTGTAGCCCAGTAAGGAATGATCCTAGCCCTGAGTAGCATCCTGCCATCTCCCAGAATGATACCACAGTATAAGGACAAAATGATTGACTTCAACAATTGGCTAAGCTTCTGGTGTCATTCTAAGGGGATCCAGTATTTTTCTGCCTGGGATGACATGATCGACAGACCATGATGTTTTGCCAGAGATGGCCTGCACCTGTCGCCCTTGGGATTCTGGATACTGGCTAAGGCTCTTGCCACCCCTATAGTGCCTTTTTTAGGCAAGGTTCAAATGACAAATTCACCACCTTAACAGGTACAAGCAAGCAAAATCTGAGGGTAATGCTACTCAGTGCTAGAAGTCTAAACCTCAAAATGCATTCACTCGAGGCACTCCTGAAAATGGAGAACATCGACATCTGTGCAGTGACAGAGATCTGGTGCAAGGCTCCAGCAAGCACCCCTGCATTACCAGGCTATAATTCATACCATACTTTTCAGCCACCTAACCTGGACCGAAACACTAAAGGCGGAGGCGTGTCCATATTCATTAAGGATATACACACCTCCAGGCTAGTTGCTCAGCATAATGCATCCGAGATTATCCAAGTGCAACTAACTCTGGGCAAGACTGCAATCCAAATTGTAACTTGCTACAGATCCCCTACCATGCCCCAGGATTCCCACTCCTCATTTCTTGATACACTGGAATATATTAGGATACAACCCAACACCATAATAATGGGTGATTTCAACTACCCCACCATTAACTGGGAAAACTACTCATGTACCAACTCTTTTGGTCAACGTTTTCTGGACGTCATAAATTCCAATGCCTTGGACCAACTTATCCACATCCCCACCAGTGGCAGCAATATCCTAGACCTGGTAATTACCAACATGGGTGACTGGTGGTCAATTCCTTGTTGGTTAGATCCGACCATAAGCTAATCACCCAAGACATCCACATCCCACCCCCACCCCCCCCATTAGGGAAACCACTACCGTAAAAATTTCTCCAAAGCCAACTTCATACTTCTTAAGACAGAAGTGGCAAACTTCACGACATCCATGCGGACGGACAATAGTGGTACAACTGCTGAATCCTACACAAATGCACTTTATAAGCACTTCACGAGTGCATGGATCGTGCTATCCCTAACATAACTAAGATGCTAACCAACAAAAAAAAGGAAGCCAATCTGGTGGTCCCCTGCCATAAACAAACTCTACAACAGAAGAAAGAAACTGTTGCAAAAAAGAGTAAAATCCCATGATTGGAGGAACTCCCTGGTCAGCCTCAGTAAGAAGCTGAGATCCCTCATAAAATCCTCCAAAGCTAGTTACGAAAACAAAATCACCACTGATTCTAAAGACAACCACAAAGCATTCTATAGCTATGTCAAGAATCTCAATGGCAACACTCAGATCTGCTCTGAGTTACAGCACAATGGCACTAAATATACAGAACCAACTGATATTGCCAGCATCCTGGCAGATAGGTTCAGTGGTAACTTTACACCCCTCTCACCCCCTAAAGGGCCCATCTCTGTACCAGACGAATGCAAAGTTCCTGTAATCATGGCTGCACAGGTAAAAACCACACTCTCCAAAGCCAAGAACACAGCATCCATGGGACCTGACAACATCCCAGGCTGCATTCTACATGAACTGCAGAATGAACTGGCACCCCACCAAAGCAGCATGTCCAATCATAGCCTCACCTCAGACTTTGTGCCTACTGAATGGCGCACAGCAACGGTTATCCCAATCCAGAAAGGGGGAGCCACCACAGACCGTGGGAACTACTGCTCCATTAGCCTAATGAGCCTGGTCTGCATGGCCATGGAACGTATCATCATGGATCTTATACACAAAGACATTGATAATCTCCAAACTCTGGACCCCAACCAGTTCGAGTTTGTAAAAGGCAGATCATGTCTCCTAAACCTGATAGACTTCTTTGAAGCAGTCACCAAAGCCGTAGACGAGAGTAAGATGGTCCACACAGCCTATCTAGATCTTGCCAATGCTTTTGACACCACCCCCCACTCTGGAACTGTAGATAAACTCACTAAACTAGGTATAAATCCCTATGTCACAAGATGGGTTGCCAACTGGCTCACTGACAGAACCCACACTGTGAAAGTAGCAGACTCCATATCCAACTTCAGACCAGTGACAAGTGGAGTACCACAAGGTGCAGTCCTCTCCTGTTTGGTATCTACTTTTCTGAAGTACAGGCTAACACAGAAGGTCTTTGGCTAATGAAGTTCACAGATGACTGCAAATTAGGAGCCATAATTGAAACTCCTAATGATGTGGACATCCTACAAAAGGGCCTCACGGAGACAGATGCCTAGTGTCAAAGCCATGGCCTCAAGCTAAATGTCAAAAAGTGCATTGTCATCCCCTTTGGTAAAAACTCTGTACCCATGAGCTACCACATAGGTGGTAGTCTACTTAACACCGAAAGTGTGACAAGAGACCTTGGGACACAGGTGGGCAGTAGTCTCTCCTTTGATAATCACATAGCCACAGTTGTCAGGAAATCCTTCTATGTGGCACACCTCTTCACAAAAGGTTTCTCATGCAGGAAAAAAGAGGTCATTGTTCCCCCCTCTACTTGTCACTCATTAGACCCATTATAGAGTACAGCAATCCTTTTAGTGTGTACCTCACAAAACATCTACAACAACTGGAAAGGCTGCAAAAATACCTCACAAAGAGGATTACCAGCCTCAAACAGATGCCCTACTCAGACCGTCTCAAAAAAACTCCAGCTTCACTCCGTCACATATCGCCTACTCAGAGGTGAACTCTGCCTAACATACAAAGCTATGTCAAACCCAGAGCTGTTGGACATGCTCCACTTAAAGAAATCCCAATCCCTCCAAGATACATGCTCTAGGGACCTAAACTTTGTCACTACAATAAACAGAACATGCTGGAGGGATAGATTCCTGTCCCAGAGACTTCCCATACTCTGGAATAAACTACCTATCTATATCAAACAAAGCTCCTCATTAGCACTCTTCAAGAAAAATATTGATGATTGGATGGGAAATAGGAAATTCATCCCGGGGATCACCTCTGTGGCTCTGCTTGACAGGAGCACAGGAAAATAATTGTCTTGGGTGGCGAAAGCCAGGGTACCTTTTTGGCCAGGCTTATATAGGCCCTAGGGCCAGTAGTCTAGTACCTACCTATGAACCTATAAGCTTTCCTCATTATGTATGCACTTCACAATGTCTTGGGGCAGTGTAGTCTTTACTGATGTGTTAGCAGGTAACACTTGTGAAGTAGGTAGGCCCGGTGTAAATGTGCAAGGCTTAATTAAGAAGCTTATTTATGTCTTTTACACAACCTCATGTCTCTCCTACTACATTTCTCTTTAAATTACTACATCTGTCTAAATCACACAGTCTTCTCTTGTACAGCCATTCTTTAAGCCTTAGACCCTCCTGAGGGGCATTTGATAAAAGAGATAAGAAGTTAAAACCTCTGGGGCAATGTCCTTTTTAATAATTATTTTGGAAAAGTCTGAAACAAATTACGCAACTGGCATTAGAAACAGCAACAACATTTCTGAAATGAAGAAGAAATTGCAACTGTACTTTATTTCAAATAGAACTTGCACATATAATAATGGTTTTATTAGAATCATGCAGACTGCATTGCACTAGCTATTCTTGTTAAAGTTATTGCAGTCTTGCTTATAATTTCATAGATCTACAGAATAATGCTTTGAAATGTTCTGTTTTGATTTAACTATGATTACTTGTAGCACTTCTTTGTGGACACCTACTGAAAATAGGCCTCAGCCAAGTGGGACAATCCAGTAAGCAAACCTAAATAAATGAAAATAAAGATACATTTTAGGCATATTAAAATGGTAGTGGGAAGAGATAGATTTATGCTAATGAAAAGAGAATCACTTTTGACATTATCTATGGTATTCTGACACCTGACTGATTAAACAAAGAAACAGATTATACATATTTATTTGAGATGTAATTTTTTCAACAAGCATATTAAAAGAATTGTACAGAGTTAGTTTAGTGTATAAGAAAGCATAGTTTTAAACTAGGAGCATTTATAAAACAGTCTGCCTGTGGCATCTACTACTGGGATTGCGTAATTATTTATGTTTAAGGAGCAGTTCTGTTTGCCAGTTGCCATTTTCTGAACACTTAAAAGTGTCTTGCATACTTAAGAATGTATTCATTATACTAATGTCTCATTATGCTGGACATTGCTTTGTCACAAGTTCTGTAATGCAGTCCCTCAATGGTCAAAAAAAATTGGAAAAAAGAGAAAAGTTTTTTTTTTTTTTTTTTAAAGGGAAGTACTGCACTTCTGAGAGTTTTGTCCTTCAAATGAGATGTTACATTAAACCGATGACTTATATGCCTGATTTGCTAGTAGCTCGGGTGGATATAAAAGATCTCACAACATCTGTTGAAGACAGGAGAGGAAGTTTCCTGATGCCATGGCCAAATCTCCCCTAGTAGTATTAATACTACCTCAGGTCACCCCTAAAAAGAGGCCACTACCCTAGTTGGACTCACTCATTAGCAAAGGATAAATAAATGAAATGATGTTTTTGTTTACTTTTTCCATTTTGTCCAAGTTTATATAACATCAGAAGTAGTATATACAGACTAAGGGTGTCAGGGCCTCTTTTACAAAATGGATTGTGTTATGTGATTTTGCAACTGTTTATTTGTTAAGTGCCATTGTGGTTATGTTTAGATGCTCCGTTGCAATGTTTTCTGTCTCAACTAAAAGTGACATGTCCTGGAATTCAGAAAAAGTGCTCGTTGTTCACATAATTGCCTACCCCACGTAGGTCAGTTTCCAAGACAGTGAGAAAATGTAATTAAGAGACACATTAAAAATAAGACCTCATTATCAGATCATTAGAATATCTGAATCATGTTTTAACTAACGTTTAAACGCAATAGTGTTCTCCCTAGGGACTCATACATCACATTGGTAAAGGTATCTCCCTACACTCACAGATATATATATATATATATATATATATATATATATATGTATATATATATATATATATATATACACACACACACACGCACACATATACACACACACACACTCGCTCGCATGAACACACACACACACACACTCGCTCGCATGAACACACGCACACATACACACACACACACACACACACACACACACATACAGGTGCATACATGCACATTTGCCAGTCAACACATAAGACCCCCCCCCCCTTAATTGGCCATGATAAGGCTTATCCCTCATGGTAAGTCTTTCTGAATCCCAAAACTGATGTTTCATTATAAATTTATTTAATTTTATTTGTTCTTTGTTGACCTGGTTAGTCCCTCTATGCTAGTAATTTCTTTTAAAGGGGAGACCCAAGATGGTACTGATACTACTAGGGAAATTTGGCAAGGGCATTAGAGAATTTCACCAACTCCTTTCAGTAGATGTCATAGGATTTTTTACATCCATTTTAGCTACCAGCAACTCAAGCAGATGGGGCCTCTGTTTAACACCTCATCCTGAGGACAGCAACACCCTGTTATGCTATACTGTAACTGATCCATCTGGTGTGGGAATAGAACCCACAGTTTTCTGCACCAAAGATAAGCGTGCAACATGTTGCACCACTGACTCTGCAAACTAAATGCAAATCATGTAATGCTTCATGAAAGAAAACACATTAGAAAACCATGAGGTTAAAGGATCCTAGGAAGTTTTATTACTGTATGCCAAAAATCTATAAAAGTAAAAGAATGCAGTACCTGTTCTTATTGTATAATGACCCTGCGCTGTTTTTATGTGATTATAGAAAACAAATATCAGTTGCACCATGTGCTGAATACTAATTGGTGGAAATACCCTGTAGGTCACGTGGTGCAGAGGGAGTCCAATTATTTATTTTAATCTGCTGGGACACTTTCTGGATTTTACATAGCTAACAAAATTAGATACATGCAGCTTAGGTAGAAGAAATAACTGCTGTCTCTTTTAGACTTCACTGACTGAATCTTTCACCATCAAGATAAAAGTCCTTGCAAAGCATGATACGTGTCACATTCTCAACCCAAATTACTTTCCAAACTATTGATTATTTATTAAACATGACATGGTTTTTCAGCTTAGTCTGGAAACTAAGGACTTGTGGTGGTACCAGTTTCTTAGAGTGATATTCGCTTGACACACATTAGGCTCAACCTCACAGCAATTTTATTTCCTGATACTGAGCTTACCCAGTGTCAGAACGTACAAACTACTACAGATAGCAGAAATAGAATCACTCAGCACTGCCTACAACATGGCTGGAACTGATGGTCTTGCCTCAGTTCATATATATATATATATATATATATATATATATATATATATATATATATATATATCATTTCTATTATTCAACATTGGCTATGGTTTGATCACAGACTTCACATGGTGTAGAGACAGGGACAGTAGCTAGAGTGAAGATGGAGGATAGCATGCTTTCTCAAAGACAAAATCTGAATGTGCATTAAGCTAATTAGCAAATATTATGGGATTTCTGCCACAGTTAATCATCAAGCTGTGTACTTTTTTCAGGTGGTAAACAGACTATTCAACCCAGACTAGTTATCATCCTTAAAGATTTTTCCTCTGATTAATGCAAGAAAGTCACAAGCTTCTATGTGGACAATATTGTCAAGACAAGAAAACATCCTGAATTTACCCACTGCAATGTGCAAATGAGCATTTTTTTAGACTTTTGCTGGGTTGCATTTGCTGTGTCATCTATGATAAAGTTATGAATGTTTTGTACATTGAAAGTTCATTGTTGAGAACAAGGGGTCATCCATCTTTATTTAAAGAAGTCTTGATAACCCCGGTTATCAGAAATAAAATTATTGGTCTGGACTTGCTGTAAAATTACTGCCACAGCTCTAACCTACCTTTTATAGGTAAATTTACTGAGAAGGTTATATACGAACAGATGTTTTATTATGTGATATTATATGAACCCCTTAAGCCATGCCATTCTGATTACAGACATAGGCACAGCACAGTACAGAGACTTCCCCTCATTCAAGTGATTAATGATCTCTTGATGGCAAAGGAGTGATCATTCTATTCCACCTATGCCCTCCTTGATCCTTCAGTGGCTTTTGACATCATGGATCATGGGATACTAAAGAGTGCCTGAAGTCTTATTGAGTGTTTTTGCCTCTTACCTGTTGGGTTGCTTTTGACAGGAGGTATCTGAATTAAACCTTCTGCTCTAATCTTCTTGAAATTCCAGATACTTCAAAACTTCATCTTAGCTCCTCTTTTGTTCTTGATGTGCATGTCACTGCTTAGGGGCGCCATATAAGTGACCTGCAATCATTATCATTCATGCTGATGATATGCAGCTGTGCCTCTCAGGTATTCAGGAGGCTGTGCCACATTCTTCCTCTCAGGAAGAATGCCTGGATTCCATCCTTCAGTGTATGGCTCTTGGTCAGATGCACTTTAACCAGCAAAGTCTGAAACAGTACTGGTGCATGCCACTGTCCATCTGGGCTTCCTTTCATTCCTGCTCTAATACAGTAAAAAATGACTGGAGTTTGTGTCCCATGTCCATGGTCTGGGAGTGATATGCAATGACTAGTTTCACCTCTCAAGGTATGATCCAACTTAAGAATATAGCCAAGATCAATCACTTTATTCCATCTCTGAGATTAGTAACAGTGGTGCAGTCACTGGAAAGGTCCCACTTAGACTGCTGCAGTAGTCTGAACTTCAGACTTATGGAAGGGGACCAGGCACACTGGAACAGTTTAGAATCAGACAGCTAGTCAGGATCGGCTCGTGCTATTGGACTGAAGGACTGCAGCCCTCCCAGCTGTGCAGCCCCCCCAGCTCTAAAAAAGTAAAACAAAACAAAAAAGAAAATTAAATGAATAAAAATAAAAGAGACAATAAAAAACGCGAGTCTCGGAACATCACGCATGTGCAGTCCGGAGTATGAAAAAGTAAAACAAAACAAAAAAGAGAATGAAATAAATAAAAATAAAAGAGAAAATAAAAAATGTGAGTCCTGGAACATTGTGCATGCACAGTCTGGAGTATGAAGACAACATTCAACTCCACATTTTCCCAGCAGTCTCTGCAGTTACATCTGCATAGACTGGAAGGGGATTGGACTGCAACATCCGCAGGCAGGAAGGACTAGGTGCTCTTGTGGGAAGGAAGGATGGGAATTACTTGGCATGGAAAGGACTTTACAGCAGCAGCTTTGGCTTAGGTTGTGTGTGTGTAATGCCCCAGTTGCTACATGGTGGTGGGTAGAGAATAAGGCTTGAATCCTGTACTTTGGGGCCAAGTGGCAAGAGCCTGAATTCCCTACCCACCACCATTTATAAAAATTTGCAGATTTTTGCCTCATATTTGTTCTGTTCCTCATAAAATCTGTGGTTTCTGTATTTTTGTTTCCTAGGACAGTCAGTAGTGCAGTGGTGCAGTGGTAGCATTGTTGCCTGACAGCTACAGCTTGTTTGGTTTGATCCTTGGCTAGGGTGCCTTCTGTGTGGAGTCTGCATGCCCTCCATGGGTTTGCTCTGGTGTCCTCCCATCTTACAAAGACATGTTTCTGCTGAAAATTGGCTTTTGTTCCAAGTCAGACTTTCCTGGTAGACATCATCATCATCTTTTGGCTGTTCCCGTTAGGGGTTGCCACAGCAGATCATCTGTTTCCATTTCTTCTGGTCCTCTGCATCTTGCTCTGTCACAACAACCAACTGCATGTCCTCTCTCACCACATCCATAAACCTTATCTTAGGTCTTCCTCTTTTCTGGTTACCTGGTAGCTTCATCCTTAGCATTCTTTTCTCAATATACTCAGCATCCCTCCTCAGCACATGTCCAAACCAACGTAATCTTGCCTCACTGGCTTTGTCTCCAAACCTTCCAACCTGGGCTGACCCTCTAATATACTTATTCCTAATCCTATCCACCCTCATCACACCCAGTGCAAATCTTAACATCTTTAACTCTGCCACATCCAGCTTTAACTCCTGCCTTTTTGTCAATGCCACTGTCTCCAACCCATATAATATAGCTCGTCTCACTACCCTCTTGTAGACCTTCCCTTTCACTCTTACTGGTACTCATCTGTCACAAATCACTCCTGACACTCTTCTCCACCCACTCCATCCTGCCTGTACTCTCTTCTTCACCTCTCTTCTGCACTCACCATTACTCTGAACTATTGACCCCAAGTACTTAAACTCATCCACCTTCACCACCTCTACTCCTTGCATCCTCACCATTCCTCTATCCTCCCTCTCATTCACACACATATATTCTGTCTTAGTCCTGCTGACCTTCATTCATCTTCTCTCTAGAGCATATCTCCATCTCTCCAGGGTCTCCTCCACCTGTTCCCTACTCTCACTACAGATCACAATGTCAACTGCAAACATCATAGTCCACGGGGACTCCTGTCTGATCTTGTCTGTCAACCTGTCCATCACCATTGCAAATAAGAAAGGGCTCAGAGTTGATCCTTGATGTAATCCCACCTCCACCTTAAATGCATCTGTCACTCCTACTGCAGACCTCACTGCTGTCACACTACCCTGGTTAACAAATGTTAAATAAATAAAAATGACAAGCATTTGAATTTCAGACTTCATATTCTTCAGAAAGTACATGGTAACGCAAAACCTATTATTATAGCAATTTTCTGAGTTTCTAAGATGGATATTTGAAATCTGTCCCTATTTTTGGGACTGTATTCCCACATTATTGGCTTCGTCCTGGTTTTTTGTGCCAAGGTTGAGAGCTATGGTGAGAACTGAATTCACTGAATATGTTTGGGGGCTGTATTCCCCCATTATTGACTTTGTTCAGGTGTTTTGTGCTAAGATGTTGACAGCTATGGTGAGAACTGAATTCACTAAATGGTAGCCATTTAAGTTTCAGTCTTCCACTCATTTGTCAAACAAATGATTTGGTATAGTGGTATGTTTCTCTGACTAAATTGCAGAGTCCTGGGTTCAATACTTGGCAGTGAAATGTATGGTGGTAACACAGCATTTTATTCAAGCAACTTTCCAACATTATATAAGCAATGTTTAAAATGTGTCCCTGTTTTTTGGTCTTTTGCCCCCCCCCCCCCCCCCTTAAATTTTGGCTTTTTCCAGATTTCTTGTGCTGCAAAGTTCAGAGATACAGCTGAGTGTCAAGTAGATTTTACAAGAAGCTGAGAGCTGCAGGGGAACAAAAGTTTAGTGCTGTTTATGGTGAGCTGGTTGGTATTGTTAATAGCATAACAGGTAATGTGCTTGCTTTTGATGCAGAAGGCTGTGGGTTCTACTCCCACAGTAGGTAAATGCATTGCTGATACTGTATTGTATTGTAAAGGGGTGGATGCTGCAGTCCTCTTTGGTGAAGATGCCTAGTAACTATATGAACCTGTTATCAGTTTGCCATCCATTCCCTATTGCAATATTACTAGCTTATCGCTTTTTTAATGCAATATAGGTAATTTATTCCTCAAGAGCAACAGGCAATTTATTTGTAGATGAAACAATGAAATATAAAGTTGTTTGCTAGCAGCAACCTCTTCATTAGTTACAGATTTCTTTAATGTGGAATTATTTAGATGACTTTTACTTCTTCAGAGATTGTGCATATTTACTGATACTGGTGAACTGTAGAAGTCTGAGTAGACTTTTATGATAGAAATGTTCTGAACTGGGCAGTTTTGTCATTACTGGTGCATGCATTTTGTTTCATTGTTTACTTGGAAAATGTTCAAAACAATGAATTTAAAATGCCCTCTAACAACTGTACTATATTGTACAAGGAATATAATTTAATACAATCAGGAAGGTGTAGCAAAGAGCATGTGTATGTTTCGTGTGTAAGGGGCCTATGATTTGAAAACAGCCCAAAGTTAATCTTTATCTGCCACTGGCAAAATGTATTTTCTTTAAATGTGGGTTTCAATTCTGTTTCAATGAATGTGAGTTTCAAGGGCAGAGAAGTTTTAATACTGATAAGTCTGTTTTCATTGTGAGATTGCATCGCTTTGTTTAGCAGATGTTTTAGTGTTTGTGCTGCAAAATGCAAAATAAAACTTTCAAATAAAGTCCAAATCATCATAGAAGTAAAGCGGTATGCACAATAGTGTTTATGATAAATGAGGTGAAATAGCCAAGCAATGGTTCATTGGAATGGCTGCAGAGGGGAGGCTCCATTCGACCATGATTTTGTGAGGGGGAAGGGCGGCAAACTCAAAGACAGCCCCGGCTGAACTATACCTCACAACTGTCCAGATTTTCACAGAATGAATAGATTTTTGCTTCTTATTTTTGGTTTGTTCCTCATAAAATGTGTGGTTTTCTGGCAAATAATTTAGAAATTAAGTCACTAAATAATGACAGACACTGATTTTCAGACTTCATAACCTTCAGAAAAATGCATGCTAAAGCAAGATCTGTTATTCTATCAACTGTCTCAGTTTATACAACAATTTTTAGTACTGTTTATATGTTCCCCCAATATATTTGGCCTTGTCCAGATTTCCTGCTTTAACAGGTTGAGAGGTACATGCAAATAAATTGCTTTATAGAATTAGGCATATCCAAACCTCTCAACTCTCCCCACTTTTGGCTCAAAATGTTGCTCTTCTCCAAATAATCCCCCCGCAAAATGTCAATTTTGGAAGAAAACGTGGAGTGTTTACAATTAAGAAATAACTGCAACAATCAGAGTTATAGATTACTTTTATTTCAGAAATGCATGTAGATTCTTTTATTTTGTCAGCTGCTCAAGTTAGCAGTACTAATATTAAAAAAGTGTCCCTTCTTTGACAGGTTCCCAGCTGTATTGTGTGGCTATTTTATATTTTGCATCACATTTTTGGTCCATTTTTCATAAAATTGTGTTTTTTTGGCAAATTAGTGGCAAATCATTAGGCTGAAGTTAGAAAATAATGACAGACATTTGAGTTTCAGATTTCATACCCCTCAGAAAAAAATCATACTAATGCAAGACCTACTATTCTATTATCTTTCTAAGTTTATAAGAGCAATATTTAAAAAGTGTCCTTATTTTTGGGCCTTTGTCCCACTTCTATGTATGGCTTTGTCCAGATTTCTTGCTCTGAGGTTGAGAGGTATGACAAATGTGCCAGGGCCATCACAGCCATCCAGAGATGTTTCAAATTGTGACATACTCGTTGCACCCCACTCCCCCATGTAGTGACTCTGTATGTGTCCAAGCAAGGCAAAAGCAGTTATGCAGTGTAAATGTGCAGAGTATCCCCCCATCCAAGGTAGACACAAGCACTACTTTTATTCTGTCCTTTATTTTGCAGAATGGTCTGATTTCTGTCATATTTTTATACTGTTGATTTATACTTATTATTACTACTCAGAAAGTGCCTGTTGCTCTGTGTTTAAGTAGCAATGCTTTAATGACCATCAGGTAAGCTTGTCTGAGATTGTAAGATCAAGTAAGCTTTAATAAGCATATTGTTAAAGAATTGCCAACATTGAAAACCTTTCTGTTGTTGCCATGCAGAGAATAATTACATAACTAGATAATGTATAAGCCTTGGGTATTGAAATTCATATGACAGTATTTGTAATAAAGGACAGGATTACATTATTTTAAGAAGCTCATTACATTTGTTGGAGACTTGCAATCATCTTTGCAGGCTTTACCTGTAAACCAAACAAAATGCCAATCTATCATATGTGGTCCATTACCTGTACAATAATCCTTTAAGCAATGTATCTTGAGCTTGTTTCTTGTTTGCATTTCATTTTTTACTTTGATCATGTTTCCCCATGAAACAAGTAGATAGTTGTTGTCAGGCAGCAGGTCTTTTTTGGATAAGAAACATTTTTACAAGTGGGGTATCACAGAGATTGCTACTTTTAGCATGTTACTTGGTACATTAATAAAGCTGAATATAAATTATAATTAGAATTGCAGTGCAAGGAGAAGTGGTTTAAGTTGAGTGCTGCTTATTTTCCTTATACTTGATTTTGACTAGCATTCCAGTAATGTATTTAAAAAGTAATTTATTTTTTCATGCCTCACAACCTTTTTGTTTCCATCTAGATATTAAGTAAGCTGTCATGCAGCCAATGCATTGAAATATTTTTCTTCTACACTTCATTTTGTCTTGATTGGACTCTCATAATGACGGTTTGGCACCCAGGGCAGCGTATTTAATTAAAGTTCCAGTTTTTGTGGTTTTGAGCATAGCTCCTCCCCTTTCTAGTTGGCTGCATCCCTTCCCATTGGCCTCACCCATTCAGCTGTCTCCTGCAGCCCCCCTTTGATTTGAAGTCACCAGCTGCCACTGCTTCCCATACAAGTTAAGCAGAGTGCCTCACTGGCCCTCTTCAAGAGAAATCTTGATGAGTTGATAGGAAATAGAAAATTCACCCCAGGGATAACACCAGTGGCTCTACTCAACAAAGGCACTGGGAACTAAGGTCAGGTGGCATGATCCCAGGGTAATCCTATGGGCTAGGTTTGTAAAGGCTCCAGGGCCATTAGCATAGTACACACCTATGAACCTATGCCAGTGTAATCCACCTCCCTTGCCCATAGCCCCTTACTACCACACATCTACCATTATTATCTTTTTTTTTGCTGTTTTCTATCAGTGTTGGAGATCCTGCATGAATTAGTTTAAGTGCTCCCAGTTTCATTTGTACCTGAGAATCTGATGAATATCCTTCCTGAAATCCTTTCTTTATCAAATTCACATTCTTACTTCTTTCCAAATGTATCTCCTGTAGCATTGATATTTCACTCTGCCCTTCTTAATGTAATTCAATATTCTTTTCTTTTTGTCTATAGATGTGAGGTCATTATAATAAGAAGATTTTATTCCCACATATTAAATATCATGGGTTTTTAAAATGTCTGTTTCCAGCTTTTGTGTTACATGCACCCACAAATGTTTGGCAGGTTGATCTTGTATACAGTTGTTTCTTGTCATATCCATTTGAAACTTTGTCACATTTTGCAATACTTTTTTGTTTTAATGAAAATCAGCAAACAAAAACAAACATACCCCAAGAATACCCATATAACCTATTAACTTAAAACAAATATATTATCACAGTAATAACAATGTTCTAAGTACACAATCAGTAGTGAGGGATTTGGGCACCTAGGTTGATAGCAACCTGAGTTTTGACCACCATGTTACTTCCGTTGTACGGAAAGCTTTCTATATGGCCCACCTCATATGTAAGGGTATCTCATCCAGGGACAAAGAGATCATAACATCCCTGCATTCTTCCCTTATAAGGCCAATTATCGAGTACAATGCCCCCTTTGGCATGTACCTCGCAAAGCACATGCAGCAGCTGGAGAGATCATAGAGGTTCTTCACCAGGAGAATCAAGGGCCTCAAACATCTACCCTACACAGATAGGCTAAAAGCCCTGTCTCTCTACTCAGCTTCATACAGACTCCTCAGAGGTGACCTCTGGCTGGCATACAAAGGAATCTCAGGCCCCAAATTGATGAGACTGCTGCATATCTGCTAATCAAGCTCCACTCAATAACCCATATGTGTGAACTCAATCTGGTCTGCAATATCAATAGGACTTGTTTTCAGGACAGATTTGTGTCCCAGAGAGCCCTCCATCTGTGGAATAGACTCCCTCTCCATGTCAAGCAGAGTACCACATTATCCCTTTTTAAGTGCAACCTGGATAACTGGATGGGAAACAGAAAATACACTCCTGGGATTCCACCTGTGTCCCTGATAGACAGGGGCTTTGGGTGCTGACTTGTCTAAACATGGGCTAAACTCTTGGCTAGGCTTATAAGGGCTTCAGAGTCAATAGCCTAATAACCTCATATTTTCCTATGATCCTATGAAACACATAAAACTATGTACATCTTCAAATAATGCATGTTATAGCCTGTGCTCCTACTTACACTTATTGCTATTTGTTCTTGCCTTATCTTTATTCCCCTCCTAGATTTGAAAAACAACTTCTATGTAAGAAAACATTAACATTTAGCCTTAAAACATATGGCAGCCTTTATTGCCTACCTATGCAGTCAGTTTGTCTCCATGGAAACATAAGTACAAAATGTACAAAATGTACAACTGCCATCGGCTACAGACTTCTCAAATCATGCAGAACATTTATTTTCTAAAGGAAACCTTTTAATTACATTAATTGTTCTCTTATTTACTTGCTTACACAAAAAATGATTTGATTAAGCAATGGACCTTAAGACATTCACTTATGCAAAAGTAAGAGGAAACTTGTTCAACTCTACATATATTATAATCTATGCACTTTTACATCCCACCCCCCACCTCAATAACCCAAGATTGCAGCATATTACCTTAAACTTGCTTTTGTTTGATCTTTCTTCACATTTTACAGTGTACTGCCTACATTTCTTAAAACTAAAAAAAAAAAAAAAGATACTTGTTTACTTTAGTATCTTTATCACGTACAACAATAACTGAAAATGCTTTACTATATAACGTGCAATTTATATAAAAAAATGTATTATACAAATACTATTAAGAACAAAATTTATTTTCCTTCCAATTACTTTTTTCCCCATTTCCTTTTAACACTCTTCCAAACATTAATGACATGAAATGGGATATATGCTTTTCTGTCTCCCCACAAGTTTAACAAAGTCAAAAAAAAGTCCAGTCTTTCCACTTTTTCTTGTAAAGCCAGATTTCACAAATGTGATTGATGCTTTACAGTCTCACATTTATTCACTAATTTCAGTGTTTCTGATTTTCTTCCTGTTCCTCTCTATTGCCCAGTGCCAGAATCAGGTTGAAGTCCCAGGTACTCCAGATTCTTCTAGTCAGCTCCTGTGCTTTTTTTCTCACTCTCAAGCATTTTCCTTTGGAATATTGAAAAAGGTTTCACTTACAAAGTATATTAGCTTTATTATCAGAAGAATGAGAATCATAGTCCTCTTCTGTTTGATGGCTCACTTTTTCTTGGACAAACTGTTGTATTTCCTCCTTAGCCTGTTCAGCATAAAAAATGTCTTTGATTCTTCAGAAAAATAAAGAAAAAAATATTCTGAAGAGAGATGGATGTAGCAGCTTGAAACTCTCACCCACCTCTCAACATCTCCTGACTGCTGGGATAAATTTGCTTTTCTGCCTTGTGCACAGTGAACAATCATTTTCCACAAATGCTCTAATTTCTCCAGTTGTTAACACCTTGTCCTTCTGCCACAGTTTTGTCAGATATGATTGCAACTTTACCAATACTGGGATTGTCTGCTTTCTTGTAGCCAAGTTTGAAGCATACACATGATGCGCCTTTCAATTAACAAATCCTGCAAAGGCCAGTTGCTTATTTATGTTTTCACAAATTTAATACAATCTGTTCCTTCCAGTTTCTCTGGTACAGCAGAACATTTCAGGTTTTCCCTGCATACTCTGTCCTCTAACTGTACCATTTTTTTAAACAGTTATTTTTAAGAAGTCTCATGCTCCACAGCATTTTCCTCATTTTGATCTCTGATTTTTGCAGTTTTATCAATTCATCTGCATACCTGTTTAATGCTTCTTTCATTTTTTACAGCATTGTGTTGTTTGAGTTGATATATGCCTTCAATATTTCATTTTTTTTAATCAGCTCTGAGCACATTTGATTTATTTTTTCTTATAGATTACAGGAAGCCATGTCTTGCACCAAAGCTGGAGCTTGAACTGCTTTTTTGCATAACAGCTGCAGGATTATTCCCAGTAATTGTTGTCTCTTCACCTTTTCTAGTTGATTTTCTATCAGGCTTTCTAAGTTTATTCTTTGCTGGTATCTAGGCAGTGTACTTACTAGCCAGTAACTGAATTTACTACAACTGGCAGAGTTACTGACCTTTATCTCTCTATTTCTGTTTTTTCACACTAGGAGAGCTAAAATTAAGCTGTTGAAGTGTGCAGCTATCCTGGAAGTCCTCAAGAGTTCCAGACTGTTACCCAACATATTTGTAGTGGATGGCCAAATCATCAAATCATCAGGATACAAACCTAGTATCTCCTGTACAAGTACTGCATAGTTTGAATGCTGTTATCAGAGCATGATGACTTATTGTTGTATCAAGGCAGAATCTTAGTACTCATAACACAATGAGCAGAAGTGTTTCATCAACTACACGAGAGTCATCATGCTCTCAACAATGCTGAGACAGAGCCAAAATGTCAGTGTGGTGGATAAACATCAACCAAGACACTATCAGCATAATGTCAAAGTGCCAAGTTTACATTGTGTGTAAACCATTGCAAAGATCAGAGCAACTAATTCCAAAACTATTAACACAAGGTCCTTGGCAAAAGATAGTTGCTGACTTATGTATGTTTGAAGGCAAAATATAACTTACTGGTGTTGACTGTTATTTTTGCATTGCATAGAATTAATGCATGTACCAACCACAACTAGCTATCAAATAAAAGTCAGATTTAAGACTATTTTCTCAAAGTATTGTCCCCCAATAAAACTGGTTATAGACAATGGAACACAGTTTATGTTCAGTGAATTTCAATAATTTGTTATTGACAAACTGTTTCTACCATACTACATCATGTCCTCGCTATCAGCAGTGAAATGGTGGAGCTGAGAGAGAATTACAAACATCTAGGAATATATTAAAGCAGACTGATCCTCAAAAAAGCCGAGGTCATATTGAGCTACTCCACATAATGCCCCCAGAGTAAGCCTTTCAGAGATAATGCTTGGAAGACAAATATGAATTGAGATACCATTGATGGTCAAAACCTGAGCCAAGAGTTACTCTGTATAATACAGTCAAATGTAATGACCAAAGGGCTAAAGCTGTGCACAAACATTTTACAACTAATGTAATTTTGCACAGCCACTACCTGTCATCCAACAAGTGTATAATGGATGGCCAGATTATCAGGGCAGCAACCAAGTCAAGATGTCCACTTATTGTTAGAAGGAGAGAAAAAAGTGGGATATAACAGATGTAATAGTACAGAAAACTGCGGGACCACATTATTATATAGTGCAAACTAGGGATAGTCAAATAGTTCAGTGTAACAGATAACATATCCAATTATATTATAAAGCATGTCAATCTGAATGCAGTGTTCCAAAGAACCAGATGAACCATTTTCAGCCAAGAATAACCAGATCAATGGCTGGCAAACCCATTCCTGTACTGATAACAGGTCCATCTCAAATGAATATTCGACACAAGGGTGAATGTTCAAGTTCGACTAATCATGGTGACAAACCATGTGCTGTTCAGTCACTGCAATTAATTGTTACTATTACTATTCTTAATCCAGTTGACCCTGTTTTGCCATGTGACTGTAAAAGCTCTAACACATATCATAGTATTATGTCACAAAGTTTTCCTGTCCATTTCCAGCTTTAGTTCAAATAATCCCCACATATTGAGAAGCAGAAGAATCATTCTTACTCAGCAGACTCAGTACAGTGTTAAATGTGCGATATATCAGTTCTACATCCTCATATATTGTAATTTTGATTTTTTTTTTTCTCATAAAGGGGAGATGTGATGATAAGTGGTGTGAAGTTGCTATAATGCTTGTTTGTATTTTTTTACATATAAAATTATCATAGCTCCTATGTTCAGTGTAGCCCTTTTAAGAAGTGAGCTAGTCCATAATGCATTGAGATTTTTAACTGTCAGTTGGGTGTGAGTCACTGAAGTGTTAGCATCAGTTAGGTTGAACTGCCATGTAGTTACTAATAAAAGTTATCTGTATGCTGAAAGTACTGGTGAATCCTGACATTTCTGAATTTATCAATACACAACAACCACCTGAAGCAACTATTGACACACTGAGTTTCTGGACAGGCAGTGTTCCTGGCATGGCATTCTGTTTTTAATCTTTATAAGCATTCACTTAAGTGTAGTCACTAAACAAGAAATACAAAAACGCATACCTCTACTATCAGATCGCCATTTTCTGCATGCACCTGTGCAACTGCCCCAAGATTCTTGCAGTGAGAAAATACTGCATACAGCTCTGCATCCTGCAGCATAAACACGTCTTTATAAGCCATGAACATCTTGAAGGAGTTGACACCTTTTTCATCTACAAGGGTTTTCATTTCTTCTTTTACCTGTGAGAAATTAGATTTTATAGGCATCTAATATCTATTTTAAATGAATCCTCAAACAAAATGCACATTTAACAGTAATTAAATATTATACAATGTGTCTACCAAATCAGCCAATCAGATGACTAGAAATCAGATTTTATGCTATTGTTAAATCTGCAGTTCTTCAATTTATAGAACTGCCAGCAAAGTCAGTGCAGGCACAGCAAAGTATGTTAAAAACTCATTGGTTTCCAGTGCATAACGGCAAACAGTGAGACATCCACAAAGTGTTATATGTCATGCACCTCTCCACAGTCCTCTAATTTTGGCTAAAATTTCCTCGCTAAAATGTATGATTTTTTTTTAGGGGGGGGGGGGGGGTAATGGCAGATTTCAGCCAACATTAACAATGACAGACTTCTCTAATGTGCAAAAATGCATATTAATTAATCTTTACCTCAAGATTCAAGCAGAAGGCCTACAGCAGATTATGTTTGCTATGCAGTGTGTACATGAGGAGGAATCATGAAAAGAGTCCTGCTATAATGATATGCTGTATAAATAGTAACCCATTTTTACATTTATGGAGGATGAAAGCGAAAAGAACAGACTTTGACCCACATATTGACAGGCTACCACAATATCAGGGTCCACTACTCAAGACACTGTTCTCTTTGCTAATCACAGACATGAATATTCATGTAATACTCAAGCCTGGTATATACATATCGAAAACTATAAACTTAAACCAGTGTTCACACCCTGCTGACATAACATGTTTTGATAAAGCATTCCTCACATCTTGCTTTCTAATACCATAAACATGTTCTCTAATCCTGTCTCTTAAACAGTGGTTGGTCTTCCCAACGTTAAAACTTTGGCAAACTACACATGACGCACAATAAATTATATTCTTACTACTGCAATCAGCATGTACTCTAAAGCTAAACACCTGTCCTGTATCTGGGTGTACAAACTGGTCATCTAAATCCACATATCTACATGCACAACAATGATGGCATGGGAATGTCCCTATCCTCTGGCTAGGGGCTCTCCTCTGACCATCAGATAGGGGTTTATAATATAACATTTTCTTTAATGAGGGGCCATTATTAAAACAAAAAGATGGTGTGTTTCCTAGTAGCTCTTTACACTTATTATCAGAGGTTATTCTCCAGTGTTTTCTAATAATTTCACATATATGTCCTGAATGCTTTGAGTATGTAAGGCTCATACGTATCTTGTGAGAGCGCTCCTCATTAGGCTTGAGAGGTGGTGATGTAAAAACTAAGACAGAATGTATTGAAATAAAATGGATGCATTTGCTTAGAGACAATGAAGGTAAAGGGTTAAATGAAGTTATTCCAATTAGGCCTTTATTGAAATCACGTGATTTGAAACATGAGGCTGTGCATATAAAAACTCACTGTGGATGCAGTATTTTATGGATCTGAAGAAGTACCTGTGTGTATGAAAGTGCTTATCCTGATTTTTTATTGTTTTATTGATTTTATTCAGTGTGTAAAGTTTTATTAAAGTTCCTGTTTGTTCTACACTTCTGCCTGACCAGCTATTTTTTCGATTTTACTTTTAGAATTCTAGTGTGCTGACATACACACTCGCTGAATTATGTTACCTATTCTGTACTTCTCCATAACATCCTACAAAGCATCATGCCCTCCTGTATCAAATGCTTTGCTAATATCACCTACCATAAGTTTCACATCCTCCCTTTTATTTATATCATCCACAGCTTCTCTCACAACCAGTGGCAATTCTTGACATCTCTTCTCCATTATACTGAATATACTTTCTTTCATAATATCCTTCATCCTCCCATCCATTCTCCTCTGTATTATTCCCATAAAAAATGTATAATCTGTGTAATGTAGTTTGATGGGTCTACATTTTTTTATTTTATTCTTCTCGTCTTTCATATACTGTATATACATTTTAATATCCCACAGCATAAGTCTTCCTTTGACCATTCATTCACTACATTTAGGTAATATGCTCTTTGTCATTTCATTCAATTTTTCACACATTCCATGCCTTATACCATCTGGGTACTTCATCCATTTTACTAATAGTAATTTATGTATTCCTTAACTTGTTCTGGAAATTTCTTGATTTTCCATTTTCTCCAACTTTCCTTCCTTGTGCTGTTTTACACATTTTCTGCAGAATGTTCTACAATGCTCATAATTTGCTTGTGTTATTTTTCAATTTTTTTTATTTTTCAATTCTCATATCATCCTTTACTATCTTACTCGGATATGTAGATACATCCGCCCATCTCCCTTATAAATAATGCCTCTGCCTAAATAATAATGCCTTAAGTTTTTCTTGATTTCTTTTTCATATCTTTTTCTATATCACAATTCTCTCTTGTATTATTCTTTAAATTGTCTAATACATTTCTATGAATTTTCACATATTTCAGTTTCTCTTCCTTTCATTCGTTATCCTGCCACTGTAAAAAAAATCACTTTTTATACTTCTAAGTTCAGTCCACCAATCAGACCAGTTTTATAGAAGTCCTTCAAGGATATATGATATTTCCATAACTGCAGTACTTCCCACTCTATGATTTCATCCCATAATTTCTCACTTATTGTTTTTCTTACCTTTCCTATTTAAATATACATTCTTTCTTCCATCACCTCCATCCAAATTGCTAAATAGTCTGAGAAACCCATCACATCTGCTTCACCATCTAACCCCAGCCTACTGATAATACAAAATAATCAGTTTCAGATCCAACTGCCTCCTTCTATAAGTCCACTGACTTTTGTTCCACACAACTAATTTGCCACATTTTATCACTTCCTTTATTTTTTACATTTCCATTTCTTTTTACATCTTCCTCTTAAATCATAATTTAAGTTCCCTGAAATTACTTTCATGCCCACCACCAAATAGTCGAGCATTTGATGAAACATATAATTTCTTTTTTTGCCGATTATATATGCATATAATGCTATGATTCTATAACCTTCCCACCTTACCAACTTCACATTGTATACTTTCACTGTTGTTTTATACAACACACCCATTCCAGAACAACTTTCACTTCCTAAGATCCATTTTGTACTTTGACCCTTTGTTTACTTGGCAGATATCTTAAATCTCTAACAGAAAGGCATCTATATCAGATTTAGTGTACAATTCCAGCATTCCTATCCTGCTTCCAGTGTTAACAAAACTGTTCACATTTACTGAAAGTACTCTAAAACTGTTGCTTTTCCTTCTTTTTATGTTTAGGGGAAATATTTTAAATTTTTAGTTTTTTATCTTTACACTTCCCTTGTTTAATATTTTTTCCTGGATTTATGAACAAATAATCCTTGATCCTCAGAATTAGATTTTCATAAGTTATAATTTCAAAAAAAATATATATATATATATATATATCTATATATATATATATATGGATTCACTTCAGAAGCTCGAAATACTGAAATCTTGAATTTCAGTATCTCGAACCTAAGAAGCCGAATCCACATAATGAAAACTAAAAACCGCGAAATACAAAACCTTGAATACCGGAGGTTTTGAATTTCACGGTACTACTACACACTCACACACACACACACACACACACACACACACACACACACACACACACACACACACCATTCTCCACACAAACACACACAATCTGTCTAATACATGAAAGCAGGGGGGCAAGCCACCCTTCACCCCCCACCCCCCTACTTAAATATTCTCACTCTGAGGTCGCTCTACATACAAACACACACAAAACACCACTACACAAGCTACATTCTCCTCACACACACACATCACAGTGACAAAACACACTGACACACACTACAGCCCCTACCCAAACCCCTTAACACACACACTTACCTGAATACATGACCACAGCAGAAGTTCAGAAGTGCGAAATTCAAAACCTGCGGTATTCAAGGTTTTGAATTTCACGGTTCTGAACTTTCACTATTCTGTGGATTCGGCTTCTTGGGCTCAAGATACTGAAATTCGAGATTTCAGTATTTCTGAAGGGAACCCATATAAATATATGTGTGTCAATCCCTTCTCCTGACCTCTCTTCCTGTATGCAGTCTCTCTCCTCCTTTTTCCATCTTTTACAGTTCCTTCTTTGCTTAGTTCACCCCTCCCCCAGCCTCATGTTGTCATTCCTCATGTATGTTTCCCCTCCCCCCTTCGTTTTCATTATTTACTGTTTGCTGTTGACAATTCATACAAAAGTGTCCCTTTTTCACACAACCTGTATTCAGCCTCACACCTTCTTGCTATCTGTCTTTCTCCCCACACTGGTTACATTGTATCTTGTCACAATCATTAATTAAATGAGAAATGAGCTAGTCATTAGACTGGAACATCACATACACGTCATATAATGCCTGTCCTACAGTATCTATACTAGCTACCAGTTGCAGCTTTAAAATCCCAGTACTCACATACTATGTCCTTCACTTACTACCATGTCCTTTATACTCTGAATTCTAGTTACTTAAAGGAGTTGCTGAAGCCCTACACCCTGGAAAACTGCCTGAGGCCATCCAGACCTTTACAATCAGTTACCTTACTTGATTCAGGCATGCAGTTCTAAGGCCTCCATCAGGAAGTCTCTTAAATACCACCTGTAGGGGAAAAGCTATTTAAATCCTATTAGGGCATTTCAGCTGTTTCTAAATAGCTTAACTTTGAAGTTATTGATTATTTACACACTCGTTATTGTTTTAACTCTAATCTTTTTCATTAGTGTTATTTTATTTGTGTAATGCCTAGGGTTACTCATTTAAATAAATAAAATTGGATGCAGAACTATCCTTGAAGGTGGATAGATAGATAGACAGATAGAGAGGTAGGTAGGTAGATAGATAAAGAGATAGCCTATGTTTCTACTGAATAGGTCTTTAGGTAGTTTGCAGAGATTTTATGAATGGGGTGTCTTATGGGTGGTATGGTTTATTAAAGTTTTATTTAATTATATTTTTAGTTTGATTATTTTAGTTAATAGTTATAACTGAGTCAGTTTTGCAGGTATATCCATTTCATGATTAGCCACTTTTGGCAAGGTTTTATTTTATTTTATTTCATTTTTATTCTTTTATTTTAACATTTTTTTCCAGTCTATTATAATGACATTTCAGTACAGTTGATATAGTTGTGGAGTATTGTTTTGGTGTGGTTGTGCATAGTTTATGCAGTGTTTGAAATGACTTTCTTTTTGCATTGAACTTAAGGGAGACGTGGTCTGTATTTCACTTTTTATTTTATTTACTTTTATAGGTTCATACATGTTTAATAGGCTAATGATCATAAGGGTCTTCTTAAGCCTAGCCATACTCCCAAATCTCGGACAAGTTTTGGTTCCCTTGATAAGTGTAAGCATAGGCTTGGGAGGTGAACGATTTACAGGCTGCCTGTGTCCATTACAGACATAGGTGCCAAACCAGGGATGAATTTCCTGTTCCCCATCCAATTGTCCAAGTTACACTTGAATTGGATTAGGGATGATCTCTGCTTCACATGGATGGGGAGCCTGTTCCAGAGAAGGGGTAGTCTCTGGGATATATACCTGTCTCTCCAGCATGTCATATTTATATCACAGGCAAGGTTTAAGTCTTTCAAATGGGTAATTGTGATGCTGGTTTTTTTGCAGATATGCAGGAGGTCCATCAGAGTGGGGTCCGACAATGCCTTGTATGCCAGGCATAGATCTCCCCTCAAGAGCCTGTTGGAGACAGAATACAGGGATAGGGCTTTGAGGCATTCTGCAGAGGGCATGTTACTTATGCCCTGTATTCTTTTAATTGGTTATCTCTGTAGACGTTCCAGTTGTTGGATAAGCCTAGTTAGGTACATTCCAAAGAGGACATTGCACTCAATGATAGGTCTGATGAATGCCGAATAGAGTGGAACAACGACTTACTTGTACCTAGATGCCATACCTTCGATCACAGTATAGAATGATTTCCTCACTATTGTAGACACATGATAGTCAAAGGCTAAATTACCATCTATGCGTGTCTCCAAGTCCCTGACTACTGGGTCAACTCTTAGGGGTGTGTTGTTAATATGATAGTTACCAAGAGTGAATGACTTCTGAAAGGATACTATTATGCATTTATTGGCATTTAGTTTTAGTCCATGGCTCTGGCACAGGTTGATTGTCTGTGTCAGCCCTTCCTGGAGAACATTTGTGTCAGTGGGTGATTCATTGACAGCTCATAATTTGCATTCATCTGCAAATGTAGTCAGCCAGACTCCATTGACAATGGCCTTGACTTCAGATAATTAAATGCCAAAAAGGAGTGGTCCCAGGAATGATCCTTGAGGGACTCCACTTGTGACTGCCCTCTTTGTAGAGGTGGACTCCCCAATTATAACTTCCTGGGTCCTGTCTGTGAGCCAGTTGGCTATCCACCAGGTGACATAAGGATTTGTACCTAGCCTCTTAAGTTTCTCAACAATGTCTGAGTGGGGGATTATGTCAAATGCCTTGGCCAGGTCAAGGTATGCAGTTTTTAAACCATGTCTCAGTAGCTGCACAGACATCAGCATTTTGTAGGGTGAAGAGAGCTTCTATCGAGTGAAGTTTTGCAGTATTTGTCAACATGGAAGGAGAGTGTCAGCAGTCCATGCTGCTTTGCCAGGGATGGTCTGCAACTCTCCCCTCTAGAGTCTCAAATATCAGCTAAAACATTGTCTTCCCCCATAGTGCCTTTTTAGGCAATGCCAAACTGAAAGCACTTTTAGGTTCATAGGTTCATAGGTTCATACTAGGCTATCTGCCCTAGGGCATTTATAAGCCTAGCCAGAGTGTGTTTGGCTTTCGCCACCCATTTTAAATGAATTTTGCTATGCCCTTTTTCGAGGTTAGTATACTGTGCCTCTGTCTAACAGTGACACAGAAGTGATACCCGGGGTAAACCAACTATCTCCCATCCACTCATCAAGATTCCTCTTGAAGAGAGTCAATGAGGGACTCTGCCTAACCTGGACTGGGATTTTATTCCAGAGTGAAGGGAGCCTCTGGGTTATGAATCTGTCCCTCCAGCATGTCCTATTTATTTCAGTGCTGAGGTTTGAGTCTCTCAAGCGCGTAGCTCAATGGGATTTAGATTTTCTGAGGTGCAGCACGTCCATTAATTCTGGGTTGGACATGGCTTTATACGTCAGGCACAGATCACCTCTGAGCAGGCGGTATGCCACTGAGTAGAGCTGGAGTTTCTTTAACCGGGCAGCATATGGCATCTGTTTGAGCCCTTTGATCCTCTTGGTGAGGTACTTTTGGGGTCTTTCCAGTTGCTGCAGGTGTCTGGTAAGGTACATCCCAAAAGGGGGATTGTACTCAATTATGGGCCTGATGAGGGATGAGTAAAGAGGCACGATGACCTCCCCTGATCTAGATGTGAATCCCTTCATGATTAGGTGGGCTATATAAAATGTTTTTCTAACCACTTTGGCCACGTGGTTGTCAAATGAGAGATTGCTATCAACTTGGGTCCCCAGGTCCCTAATTACTTCCGTACTTAATGGATTACCACCTATGTGGTAATTTGTGGGCACTTTGTTTTTGCCAAAGGGGATGACTATACACTTTTTGGCATTTAGCTTGAGGCCATGGCTCTGGCACCAGTTGTCTGTTTCTATGAGGCCCTTTTGGAGGATGCTTGTGTCGGCTGGAGAGTCGATTATGGTGCCCAGTTTGCAGTCATCTGCGAACTTGGTCAGCCACAGTCCTTCCGTGTTGGCCTGTACTTCCAAGAAATATATACTGAACAAGAGAGGTCCCAGGACTGAGCTTTGTGGGACGCCACTTGTAACTGGTTTGGAGTCTGACATGGCTCCAGCAATTCTAACCATGTGGGTTCTGTCCTTGAGCCAGTTTGCAACCCATCTAGTGACATAGGGGTTTATATTTAAGCTGGCGAGCTTATCTATAATGCCCGAGTGGGGTATTGTATCGAAGGCTTTTGCGAGGTCCAGGTAGGCTGTGTGGACCACCTTCCCCTCGTCAATGGCCTTGGTGACTGTTTCAAAGAAATCGACCAGGTTTAAGAGGCAGGATCTGCCCTTAACAAAGCCGAACTGGGTAGGATCCAGTGTCTGTAGGTCCCCAATATCTTTATTTATGAGGTCCATGATGATCCTTTCCATAGCTTTGCAGACCAAGCTAGTCAGGCTTATGGGGCGATAGTTTCCAGGATCCGTTGAGGCACCACCTTTGTGGAGAGGGACCACTGTTGCTGTACGCCACTCTTTGGGTACATATCCTGTAGTAAGGCTGAGATTGAACAGTAGTTTTATGTTTGGGTTTAGCTCTTCTTGGAGTTCATGTAGGACGCAGCCTGGGACACCGTCTGGTCCCATTGATGCTGTGTTTTTTGCTTTGGAGAGGGCGGCTCTTACCTGAGCATCTGAGATGTCAGGGGGGCAGCACTCTGCTGGGATAGAAATTTGCCCTTTTGGTGGGGAGGGGGGGAGAAGTTTGTGCTGAACCTGTCAGCTAGGATGTTGGCAATGTCTGTGGGTTTGGTGTATTTTTTGTCATTTTGGACTAATTCTGAGCATATCTGGGAATTCCCACCCAGGTTCCTAACATAACTAAAGAAAGCCTTGTGATTATCCTTAGTGTCCCATGCAATTTTTCTCTCGAAGCTGGCCTTAGACAATTTTATGAGTGCCCATAGTTTTTTGCTAATACTGATCAGAGATGCCTTCCCTTTTTGGGATTTTGCTCTATCATGTAGTAGCTTCCTCCTTCTATTGTACAGTTTGTTTATGGCTGGGGTCCACCAGACAGGACGTCTGCCTTTGGAGGATTGGGTCTTGGTTTTATTTGGGATTGCATGACCCATGCATTTCTGAAGGTGTTCATAGAATGCGTTTATAAAGGATTCTGCAGTCTGGGCCGTATTTTCCACAGGCCCGGGGGCTTTGAAGGATTCCACCTCGGTTTTGAGGAGTGTGAAATTTGCTTTAGAGAAGTTTTTCACTGTGGTTTTCTGGGCAGGGGGTGGGGTCGGGAAGTGACTATCCATTGAGATTAGTTTATGGTCTGATCTTACCAGTGAGGGATACACTTCTGGTCTGGAGCATAGAGTCTCCATGTTGGTGATGATCAGGTCCAGTATGTTTTCCCCTCTTGTGGGAGTGGTAACAAGTTGTTCCATAGCATTTGAGTTTATAAATTCTAGGAACCTTTGGACTAGGGTGTTGGAGCTAGAGTAATGCTCCCAGTCTATGTTTGGGTAGTTGAAGTCTCCCAATATAATGGTGTTTGGAGAGACCTTCATATTTTCCAGTGTTCTCAGGAAGGCTGAGTGGGGTTCCTGGGTTTGGGAGGGTGGTCTGTAGCAGGCTATAAACTGGAAGGCAGTTTTACCCACTGTTAGTTGCACATGGATAGTCTCTGATGCTTCGTGCTGTGCTACCAACCTGGAGGTGTGGGTATCTCTGATGAATATTGATACCCCCCTCCTTTTGTGGTTCGGTCCAAGTTTTGGGGCTGAAAAGCATGGTATGAGGTATAACCCGGTAGTGCTGGGGTGCTCTCAAGAGCCTTGAACCAGGTTTCTGTTACTGCACAGGTATCGATGTTCTCCATGTTAAGGAGAGTTTCGAGTGCGTGCATCTTGAGGTTTAGACTTCTGGCATTGAGTAGCATTACTCTTAGTTTCTTATCCCTTATGATACCTATGGAGGTGGGTTTGTCTTTTGAGCCTTGCCTAAAAAAGGCACTATGGGGGTAGCAAGAGCCTTTGCCAATATCCGAAAGCCCAGGGGTGACAGGTGCAAGCCATCCCTAGCGAAGCATCGTGGCTTATCGAGCATGTCTTCCCAGGCTGACAGGCATTGGATCCCCTTTTAATGACACCAATACTTAAGCCAATTGTTGAAATTGATCATCTTGTCTTCATATTGTGGCATCATTCTTGGTGAGGGTAAGATGCTACTCAAGGTCAGGGTCATACCGGCCTGGGCTACATGCTCAGAGAGCTCCTCTATGTCTCTTTTCATGTAGTCCAGGGAGGTACGTCTCAGGTCATTCACACCAGCATGGACAATGACTGAGTCATATTTGTACTTGCCTTGGAGTGACCTGAGTGCTTGTGTTATGTGGCGGATCCTAGTGCCCGACAGGCAGTTCACCATGACCTTCTCCTTGTTCAGCCTGGTGAGCGGGACGTCAGTGTGCCTGATGATAGAGTCACCTATTACAAGTGTATCAGGTGTGTTGTTTAGCCTTAAGGGCTGTGACTGTTTGGCACACTGGCTTTGTGAGCTATGTGTTGCATGTGTTTTGTTTTGGGGTAGCGGTTGCTTGGGTGTCTGCTTTGGAGGTCTCTGCTGCTTAGGCAGATTTTTATTTAGAGCCTCCGAGTATGTTTTTGTGTGTTTATGTGTTTGGTTTGCTGCCGTGGTAGGTCTATGTGAGACTGGAATTGTAGTGAGTGTGGTTTCCATCTCCTCCTGACTGGTTACGCCAGTACTGAGTTGAGAAAGCTTAGCCTCCAGTTTGGCTATGTGGTTGCATCTCTCACATGTGTTGGAATTTGTTGGGAGGAGGAGAGGGTTGTCTGTGTACATGAGGCAGTTGTAACATTGCCTCAATATTCCCAGATTCACCAGCTGGACTGGAGAGGAGATTGACAACTGACCTTTGGACATGCTAGAATAGTATTGGGAATTCATTTATAATTGAAAAAAAGGGCCAATGGGGAACAAGGTACTCAAGGGGAGTTTGTAAGGGTGCTGACTTATATAATTGCTTTCGTGAGCAAGTGCCAGGTAACTTAAATGCAATGTGTTACAAGTAACTTAAATGCAAAAACGACAAACAGTAACTTTCTTTCAAGTGAAACAAGGAAATAAGTACAGTAAGCAATGCAAATATCACTAGGGATCCACAGAAGTGCTGAAAAGCCGCGTTTTAGGTGGAATTAGCATTTCAGGGAAATAACAAGCATACAAACAAAGCTAGATTCAGCAGGCCTGGATCTAGTCTATGCTACAGCAAACAAGGTGTACCAATTTCAGTAAGAAACAGTTCAAATATGCAGGCACTATAAGCCTCTAACCAGAAATTCCCAGCTCAGAAGGGCAGAGTCCAGCCTCTCCTCCCACAAGAGTGCAGACCACGAACCTTCTTAATGTAAAATAACTGGCCTGAAGCCCAAGTGCTTAAACCAGAACTAATACACTTTTAGAATAACAGACACTGAGCCCTCAATCAGCAGTTCCCAACTTAGAAGGATGTAAGCTACCTGTCCTGCCACCACAGTGCAGGCCACAAACCTTCCTAATGTAAAACAACTGGTCTGAAGCCCAAGTGCTTAATCCAAAAGACTTAGAATGATAGGTACACTTTAATCAAGTTACTACCAAGCAGTAATAAATACAATTGAATATGTTAAAGAATGCCTGATTAGTGCTCAAGTTATATAAACAAAGCTAGATTCAGCAGGCCTGGATCTAGTCTATGCTACAGCAAACAAGGTGTACCAATTTCAGTAAGAAGCAGTTCAAATATGCAGGCACTATAAGCCTTTAACCAGAAATTCCCAGCTCAGAAGGGCAGAGTCCAGCTTCTCCTCCCACAAGAGTGCAGATCACGAACCCTCTTAATGTAAAATAACTGGCCTGAAGCCCAAGTGCTTAAACCAGAATTGATAGGTTCATAGGTTCATAGATTAGTACTAAGCTAACTGCCCTTGCGAGCCATTTTAAGCTAGTCAATTACCTCTTGTGAGATTCAAACCCTGCACCTTGTGTTTGCAAGGCAAACACCTTAACCATTAGACCACCATCCCAACCACTTTTAGAATAACAGACACTGAGCCCTCAATCAGCAGTTCTCAACTTAGAAGGATGTAAGCTACCTGTTCTGCCACTACAGTGCAGAACACAAACCTTCTTAATGTAAAACAATTGGTCTGAAGCCCAAGTGCTTAAACTAAAAGGCTTAGAATGAGTTACACCAAGCAGTAATAAATACAATTGAGTACTTTTAAGATGACGCAAAAGCAAAATAAAACCAAATATATGTATATATATATATATATATATATATATATATATATATATATATATATATATAATATATATATAAATATATATATATATATATATATATATATATATATATATATAGATAGATATAGCAAATCAAAACCAAGAAAATCTAAATGTATTACTGCTCAGTGCAAAGAGCTAAACAACATATCTGACTCCCTAAACTCTTCTCTTCACCCTACAGAATGTTGATATCTGTGTGGTCACTAAGACATGGTATAATGCCGTGGAGAGCACACCAACAGTGCAAGGTTATAATGTCTTCCACACATTTAGACCAGTAACTACACAGACAGAGACAAAAGGAGGAGGTGTCTTGATTTACATCAAAAATAAATACACCACAAGGCTGGTCAAAGAGATCTATGTACTTGAGCTATTCCATGTTCAGTCACCACAGGCAAAATCCAATACCACATCTTTACACCTCTATGACCCATGAAACCCATACTATATTCATATACCATATTCATGGTTAATTGCCCTATTCTAATTTCTGTGTGGCTCACAAGAGACACAGCTGTGGACTCTTTTCAGGTTTAAATATGCAATTAAAAACAGCATACAAGTAAAACACAGTGCAAAGAAAATGAATTACAATATACAATAGAAAAGAAGGCAATAAAACAACACAAAATACAAGAAAGCAAAAACAAACTAACCTTTCCCTCACGGCAAGTTGTGGCAGAGCCTAGGTCAGCTTTTCTAATAAAACCATGGAAAGTCTTATTTTGCCTCTTAGATAGAAGATTTAGTTCCTAGCTCCACCCTCATTTCTTAGGTAATTAACATTAATTGCCCTGTTCTAATTTCTGTGTGACTTACAAGTAACACAGCTGTGGTCTCTTTCTTTTCTAGCTTAAATATGCAATTAAAAACAGCATACAAGTAAACCACAGTGTAAAAAAATGAATCCCAATATACAAAATAGGAGAAGGCAATAAAGCAACACAAAACACAATAAAACAAAAACATACTAACCTTTCCCTCACGGCAAGTTGTTTTTTTCTTTAAAAGTAAGCATATATTTTGAGTTGGAGTTTTGCTTTATGTGGCCTAGAATATTTTCAGACTGTATATGTGATTCTTTTCAAGTACAGTGCATGAAATTGTAGTTTAGTGATTAGCAAGTAACTTAAATATGATGGGTTAGGGAGATTTTAGTCAGACTAATGACATAACATGGCTGCAAAGGAACTTGTGCTAATGTATCATGCACATACATAAACTTTCCATGATATGCCAAGAGTGCAGATAAATAAAATTATCTACCCAGTGAACTACATTCATGCTTTAATCATACTGTTTTTCTAGGATCAGCCCTTACAAAAAATATGGAATTGATAGGTATCTGGTACATGATACATGAGCATGTCCTATGAGAAGGTCGAGATTCAATAGTATGAGTCACAAAACTAAGAAAATTTAAGTGTGATTAAACACAAGGAACAGTGAACTGCAAAAATTGCTGTTACACAATTACAGTGTATTTTGTAGGGCAAGCCCATTGCAACTCCCTGATGTGCCTGCGCGTGTGTGTGTGTGTGTGTGTGTGTGGTGGGAGGCTGCACCACCCCACACCTGCTGCTTATAAATACTGACTCCACAGACCAGGAGACATTCTTCAAAGATACAACAACTTAATATGAATTTCCTTTAATTCCACTTAACTTTTTGCAGTTCTGTGGCTCTAACTAAACCATCCTCAAACTAACAATGGGGTCCTTACATGAAATATCTTCTCATGTAGATTTGGTAAACAAGTTTCTTAAATGGCAAAGCTAAGAGTCATGAACCAAGTTCCCTAATCCTCAGTATTCAGTATTGCCTGTGTCATACAAACCACACCTGAGTATTCCATTTATCCATTTTGTATGTTTTGAAGTTAGATTAATATTTCCAGTTGACTCAAATGTGCTACATTAATTGCTTAAGTTTCTACTGAATAGCCTGCTAAGTAGTTGTTAGAGGTTTGCATGAATAAATAATAATATATATGAATAAAGTATCTTGCAGACAACTTTACACTGTAGCTCTAGTTCAGTTATCTTCATTTTATGTTTGTCATTTTGAAATAGCTTTTAGTGTAGTGAGAGTTGCATTAGAATTTGTTATTTTTTATCATGTATTTATGTTTTTAGTCATTTACTTTTAGTTAGATGAGACAGACTAGGGTACATTTTTGTCATCAATGACATTTTCTGATTGGCTGAGTGTGGTCAATGTTTTAATTTATTTTTGTTATTTTATTTTTATTTATGTAGTTGATTTAGTTAGGCAGAGTGTTTTTTTGTGGGGTTGTGTTTGTGATCAGCATTAGAAACTATTGTTTTATGCATTGCAAGTGAAAGGGGAAGTGATGTCCATCTTTTTGCCTTTTTATTTTTTGATTAATGGAAAGCTGATTCATTTTCAATGTATTTTTTCTTTAAAAGGCAGTGCAGTTTGGGAATTACAGTGTTGCTTTAGGTGAGGTTTTTAATTATATGTGCGACAATATTTTAACTGCACACTTTGTGAACTTTTATTTAGTTTTTAGCTAGTAGTGTAACTATAGTAGGGAGAGAGGACATTATTAGGGTAAATGATGTGCCAAGGATGCTGATCAATGCTGAGGATGTATCAAAGTTGTAGATAAAATTTTGATGACATGCCAAGTGTGACACCCCTCCACTGGCCCAGTAATCAGGGAGCCTCAATCCTCACCACTAGCACCAGTGAGGGACATGCACATTGGGAGGATGACAAGTACACACACACAGTAAAGTACAATTTCCTTTAAGAGCACACAGAGGTCACAGTCAGTCTGGGGCTGGTTTCTCTCTCTAGATCTCCAATAAGACTCCCCACTGGCACAGTTATAGGGTTAAGATCTCAGCCAAGTAGTCAAGCCAAAACCTCCAGCACCCTCTCTGTCCAACCAGTGCTTCATGTCCCTGCCCAAATAGCTCACACACACACACACACACACACGCACACACACACACACACACACACACACACACACACACACACACACACACACACACACACACACACACACACACACTTTGAGATTTGATTCATATACAAACACTCCTGGGGAAGGCTGGCACAGGTTCCCTAGCTATGCCCCCTTCTGCCCAGACTATAAGGTAGTAATCATTGCCAACAGCCAGCTCTCTATCAGCTGCTATAAGGCCCTTCCCAAATGGTGACCAATTCTACTGTGTAATGTTACTATTACCCAAATGGTAAGTGTGACCAAACTAAGGCAATTCAAGAGTGGTCTGTACAGTGTCCCCAAATACATTTGCAAGTATTAAAAGAGCTTAAATATCTCTAAACAAACCAGCCACAATTAAAAGGTTTAAATATATTTAATAATAAATAATAAAAGAGCAAGACAATACTCAATAACTCAACACAGTGACAACAGAGTTCAGAATCACAGGAAATATTTTAAAACAACATTGCAGGGTAGTCTCATATAAATACAGAAAACATCTGGACTGATCTTATTATATTCCTATCTATCTCTAAGAGAAACTATATTCTAAATAACTTACTCACAAAGCCATGCAAATGTAGTGCTGATGAGAGGATGTTGTCAGATTCAAAGACAAATACAAAATGCACAGACTCACTCTCTGAGATAGTTCTTAAGTTGCTAAGTCTAAATTTGGATGCAACATGTACAGCTATCACCCCAATATTGCCTGGAATAGGGTCCCACTAGAAATCAGGATGCTTACAAATCCTAAACAATTTAAGACAGCCACCAAAGAGCACTTTAAAAGTCACTGGTCCTGCCACTGCACTCTCCTTCCTTAACATCCCCTACTTCTCATACCTTAATCTACTTTCTGCCCTTAACTCACTCTTCTCACTAGCTCTATCTAATCTTCCTTGACTACTCTTTCTACTGTCTTCTAAAATCTATTAAGCAAACTGCCTCAGAGAAACATTCTATTGTAATTGTCTTGCCTTCATGCAACTACATCATGATAAAACTGTGTTTTTTTAACCACTTACCCCAAAAACTATACTCATCTTAATGACATATTTCTTTTTATACATCTTGAAATAGTTATGCTATACTCCTGATTATTGACACTGTTTAACATTTATTGCTACCTTGTAATTATCCTGTAACATTGCTGTTTAATGCTAATTCATAATGAAAATTGTATAATATGTTGGAGCTTTTCTCTCCGGGCCTCCGCTGAAAAAGGGCTCTTCAGCTCAGTCAGACAATACCAGTCAACAAATGTAAAATAAAATAAATAAATAAATAATACTATCAAACATTTCTGCTGGGTTACCACAGATTACATAATTCTTTGTCACCTCTGTGTCAAAAAGACTTATTTTTCAGAAGTTTGCCTGGAACTGGAAGTCGTGAAACAGCCAAACATCTTTACATTTGAAACCTGCAATTATTTCTGCTTCCAGACAACAGAAAATCCACTATCGCTAGACATCCTGTCTCTTTGCTGTATTAACTAACTTTATAGCACATTGTAAAACTCCTTACTGTTCAACTTATTTTCTTAGAGTTTTGCAAGTTAACTCTGTATGTTCTGACTTCTATCATGAAAACATACATTTGTATAGGCATATAGTCCATATACATATCTGCTCTTCTCCAGCAGGTTATACTGTGGTTACATTATTGAAGCTCAGCGCATAACGTATGGTTTAACACATACCTCTGCACCAGGAGTTTAATATACACATAACATAGTTTTCTTACATTTGTAAGACAAGTACACAAATCATATTACTATTCACAAATTACATAGAATTATTTACAAAATTCTAGCTAGTTAGGCTGGCAGCCTTCACACCAAGGATTTAGAAAAGCAAGTATATCTTTATTCAGTACCAGAGATTTGTTATTATACAACTTTATACCTCCTTATTACTATAGCGCATAATGTCCAAGCTAAAAATGTTCTCTTCTGTAGAATCAAATGTGGTCAACCTCTTGTAACCTTACATTCCAGCTCAAATACATTTGGTCTTCTTGCAGAGTCAATAACTCATCACTGCCAACTTCTACAGAAGTATAACCGGTTACCTGTAAATGACAGAGACACATTTCTACTTAGCTGTCAAATCTACAAGCTGTTAAAAATGGGACACTATCCCCCCCCACAAAACAAAATTATAAAACAAGCAGTCTAACGATACATTAAAACACAGGGAAGAAGATAGCATTACCCTCATTAGAGCTCATTTTAAAACCTCCACAGCAGTAAGATCTTTATTTAGGCAAGGCTCAGCAGTTTCAAATCAGCTACCTTTAGAAGTGAGCCAGAAAAAAAAAACAGAAATAGAAATATAATCAATCATTGATAAGTCTTTTCTAAAAAATTACCCCAAAGGTCAAACAGAATTTATTTAAGCAAATCACTCCTCTAGAAATAATATACAAAATAAGGTATCTTAAATGCAATAGAGCTCCTGTAATTGACAGACTAATTCCTGAATTTTACAAATTATTCCATCAAAACATCATTTATTTTCTAAATGAGATTCATTGACATTCAGTCAAATGAAATGTTTCTTCCCTCCTAGAAATACTCTTTGATTACTTCAATACTCAAAGAAGATACAAATCCTCAACTATGTTTTGAATATAGACCTATTCCCTTTTTAAACATTGATTATAAGATATTTACCTCCATCCAACCAGATAAACTAAAGATAGCATTATCAGAAATAATACATACAGATCAGACTGGCTTTATATTTAAAAGAATGACATTTGATAACATTAAAATAATAGTAACACTTATAGATATTATGAACAATAGGAAAAAAGAAACCCTTTTCATTAGCTTAATAACTGAAAAAGTATTTGACTTTTTAAACTGGAATTACTTATTTAAAACCCTTGATATATTTGGTGTTCCCTTACAATTTATTTTATTAACTAATATACATATAAATAATTAAGCATATGTAAAATTAGATGTCTGTTCTCATCCCCCAGGATGAATTTATGATTACCCATCAAATCATTCAGATTGCATTTGAAGAGGGCCAATAAGGTGCTCTGTTTGACATGAAGTGGGAGTCTGTTCAAAAGATATGGCAACCTCTGGGAGAGAAATATGTCCCTCCATCAGGTTCTATTAATGTCACATAGCAGGTTAAGGTCTTTAGAGCAAGTAACCTGTGTACCATTTGACTTATGGAGATGCAACATTTCCAGTAAAGCAGGATCAGAGATTGCTTTGTATGCAAGCATTCAATATGAAACAGAATAAAGTGGCAGTGGTTTCAGATGATCCACATAGGACACATGCTGAAGACCTTGAATTTTCCTCATGAGGAACTTTTCTGGTCTCTCCAATTGCTGCAGGTGCTTGGAAAGATGCATACCAAGGGGCATTGTACTCATTTATTGGTCTGATGAGGGAGAAGTACAAGGAGGTTATAACTTCTTTTTTCCTGGAGGCAGTGCCCTTACTTAAGAGATGAGCCATGCTGAATGCCCTTTATACCACTGTGGAGACATGGTGGTCAAAGGTAAGGTTGCTGTCAACCTATGTGCCCAGGTCTCTCACCACTGAATGCATATGTAAGGTGTTGCTATTGATGTGGTAGTTAGCAGAAACATTGCTCTTACCGAAAAGGTTGATAACACTTTCTTTGCATTGAGTTTATGGCCATGACTTTGATACCAGTCATTTGTTTGTGTAAGACCCTCTTGCAGGATGTTGACATCATTTGGAGATTCTATGATCACTCCCAGTTTGCAGTCATCAGCAAAATTTGTCAGTCACAACATTTCTACGGCTTTTGAATATATCTAGACTAGCCCTTAAACATCATCATAGACCTTAGTCTCGAGGAGCTATTAATTTTCCAAACATAGAGATATATGCAAAAGCAGCAAATTTTAATATCATAATTAACTGTCTAGATACCAATTATAATGAGAAGTGGAAAAACTTTACAATACTCACTATTCAATATCAATAAATTAAAAATCAATATTAATCATAATGACAATATAAGTAATCCCTTTTGGATATATTTATGTAATTACAGACAATTTGGTATTTCTCTGCCATCTCAATCCAGTTATATACATTTTACTTTAAAGGCATTTAAAATGTAACAATAATAAATAATATTTATCTAAAATCTGGTTTGAGACATTTATTCCATTCAAAATAGTAACAAATTTTTAAGGAAACTCCTAAACAAAAACTTGGAAAATAAAAGATTCTTATGTTGGTACCAATGTCTTGATCTCACAAAAGTTAAAACTATGCAGACATTAAACACTAAATATACCCTAAGGATTTAATAAACTCCATGTAGGCACGGTATAGAGCTTACACGTAATGTGTGACTGTACATGGCCATGATCACCCTCGGCAGCATAGCATGCATATTACTGATGACATGCTGCTGAGAGACAGCTGAGAAACACGGATATTGAATCAGTGTTCTCTGTTTTTTTTTTAATGCTTGTTTGCGTGACACAGCGCAGAGCACAGCAATGCCAAGTTGTGCTCATGTGTAGACAGCTGACACCTGCCAGACATCTAAAAATAGAAACTGGATGTAACTAATAGGCATAATGAAATTTTATGTGTTTTATTTATTTATTTATTTTTATTTGGCATTTGAACATCGCGGAGTGCAGCTAAGCCAAGCAGAGCCCATACATACATGACAGACACCTTCCAGACATCTAAAACTAGAAACTGGATAAAATTACTTATTTATTTATTAGTGAGTTTAAGCATGTTTGAGTGGCGCGGCGCTGTGCTCAGCACTGCCATCAGGTAGCTCAGTAGTATATGTGAAGGTATACTGGATTTCGTAATATCCACGTAGCTTAATGGGTAGCGTTATGGCCATTTGTGTAGTAGGTCCAGGGTTCGAATACATGGAAGTTAGAAGTTGTCTGTATTTTTCTTGCACATGTTATGGACAAAGTTTTAAAATATGGCTCCGCTGCACCCTGCAAACTGTACTTGAACCTGCTAAACACTGCATAAACATGGTAACGGCTGGCAATGTTTATGTGGAGCTCAGCTTCGCTAAAACCATGACTGTGTATGTTTGCCCATTGCTCAGCTCTGTTTGGCTGGTGTGCACACTGTTAAGCAATGTGGCACTTTTTTGAATGTTGCTCAATGACATGTAAGGGTGGGGAAACAGCCTATATAAAAGTGAACTGGGGGAATTCTGTAGAATCCATTAGAGTTCAACCATCTGTCGATATGGCTGGTGATGATGGAGAAGTTGTGCGCTTTTGGGTGCAGTGGTGGGACATTCAGGAGTCCAAGATCATGGTTAGGCTCGTTGTTAAAAAACATGAGGATAGGCTGCTCCAGGATGGTTTCCAGGGCTTGGAGTGTAAGGTGGAGGCCTGGGACCAGCTGGCCAGAGAACTCACCAGTGTTATTCATATCTCCCACACAGATGACCAGTGTCATCACCACCATGATGACCTGAAAATATGAAAGAGGGGAATCTTGGAGACCTGGGTCCAAGAAGCGAGGGCAGGGAATGCCCCACAAGTATGTCAGTACTTTCTTCTCTGTTTTACCAATATGTAATCTGAATGTCTGCAAAATTGGTACTCATAATAGTCTGCTTCTCTCCCAACAGCTGCAGCTGAGACAGTTCACATTGTTGAGTCTTGTGGTGGGCACCTAACCAGGATGCACTGTCAGCGTGGTGAGTATGGATGTATTATGTCAAATGTAGTGCAATAAGCCAAAAAGAGTAAAGCATTAACTGCAATAAAGGATATACAATAAAGTCTGTAGTACAATAACATTGGAATTAGAGCTGTAGTGCAATAAATGAATAATAACAACTGTAGTTCAATAAAAACAAGAAACAATACCAATAACAGCAAGGAAAATGGTGTACATCAGAATTGTCTTGTCATAACCATTGCAGCAGAGCTGTATGTATTGAATCTGTAAGGTAAAATTGCTGCAGTCAAGTATAACACTGTAATAGCTGTGCAATAAAAATCTAATGGCTGCAAGCAATATTACTTAACTCATAGTACTGCTTAAGGCTTGCTCTAGGCCAATACCAGTCCCATAATGCTCTGTCTTCCATAGACGTCAGATAATAAAGGTATATGGGTAAGGTAGCCCACTCCACAGCCAGATATTGTGTGTGTGGACTTCACAGATATTGCTAACCAATAACAATAATATGTATTTACCTGTATTGTTAAAAGTGAAACAAAGCTGTAGCAATATATGTAGTATGGTTGTATACCATGCATGTGTGCACTATTGGCACTGCAGTCTAGTAAAACACTGTAACAACTAGAATGCTAGAAGACCGTCCTGAAACTTGTATTGCACAATTCATAGTATGTATCCAGGTGGTCTCCAGGCAAGTATCAGTCACCCTGTAGTCAGCAGTGCCTCAGTAGCTCAGTCTGTTAAATTCTTTGCATGCTATACATTGTGCCACACACAGTCCTGGGTTCAAATCCAGTGGTATGTAGCACTACATTTTCAGTATCTGTCACATAATGCTCACAATTTCTCTATCCCAAAGAACACAAAAATGTGATGGGTGGGTTAGTCCATATTATGTGCAGATATTGTATTTAGATCTCACAGAATGTTACATTCAGTTGCAAGAATGTGTGCATCAACATTATTGATTCAGAAATAAAACTGTGTAATCCCAGTATGGCTGTATCTCTTGCTTGTCCATACTATGTTGCTGCAGTCAATTATTAAATTATTTGCAGATGTCCCCTGCAGTTACAGTTAATGGGTTCTACTCCCATGCCTGCCAACTATGCATGATGGCTGTCTAGTTTAATTACTGTACACAAACATGCCTCTTAAGTGCCATGATTTCTTGTAATGTAATTAGAACTGACTAATCCATCTGTCATGTGTTTACCAGATAAAGTATTACCTGGAATTTAATGTATTACCAAATCCATTTACAAAACACCCTGGTAGTTACATAAGTCCATATTATATGAAACCATTATGAGTAGTTCTGTACCTCCAGTTGTTAGTGTTAGGCCCTTATTGCCTCAGGCTATCAGCTTGAGAAATATGTATGTGCTACAACAGCTATAGGAGAATTGAAGTTACTGTAATCACAACTGTCAGTACACACCTGTAGAAATATGTATGATCAGTGTTGTCAGGGATATCATCTGCAATCTCATTAATGGAATATTTTTCTCTCGCTCCCCACCCCTTATTTTAATTTATTCATTATTGTAATGTATTATTATATGATATTAAATATTAACATATTTTTGTTAAACTAACTATATTTTGGAAAATGTGGTTGATTATTGCTATGTTTTATTATGATTTAATATGAACATATTTTGTTAAACTAACTGCTTTGTTGGCCATATGATTTACTTCACACTGGCATGCTGTTACCATACTGTTATGATACATTATGTTGTGTTGCACATAATATACATTAATATGTATTTGGATTAATAAATATTATGTTCAGTTTTGTTAATAGTAACAATGGTTTGGTTGTTACTAATCACAACATATTGCTTCAGCTCATGTACCACAGCACATCAAGGTAGGCCAGTTTTGGCTGATCCCCCTACCTTGGCTCATCCAGCCATGCCACCGGGTCCCAGCACATCTGAGACCCAGACCGGTGGTGCTCCCTCTGTTGCCCTTGAGCGTGGCAGAGGGAGAGTGGTCACCTGTGATGAGCTGCTGGTCCTGGTGTGCAGGATAGTCCACTGTAGCTATGACCAATGCCTGCACCACATTGAGAGCATGCTAGCCAACCTGGTGGGGCAGTGTCTCCCTGGTACCCAGCCTCCAACATAGCCACCCTCAGGGCAGTGAAGGAGCAGTGCTGATGGTCCCATGGGTGGGGATGTGAGTCACACTGCTGCTGTCTGGAGGTACATGGGACTCAGATTCCACAACACCATCCCTGTCAAAGGTGCTCATCCCCCTCATGTGTCACATACCACCTCTGTCTGCCGTCTTGTCTGTCTTGCCTGCTTGTAAATGCATCCTCAACTACCCAACTTACCTCCCCCACACATACCTATGTCCCTTCCCCAACATTCCACTCTCGCTTTAAAGAAAAATGGGCACCTGTCCCAAAAAAAATGTTGTCCCATACATAGCTCTCCATTTCTCACATATGTCCACTGGGCACATGTAATTCAGTGCAATTTGCTTGACAACACAGTTATGCTGTCCTCACCCCTCTCCCTGGGGTTTGAGAATCCAAATTCATGTACAAATCTGTCAAAGTGCACAGTTGCTGCTTTACAAGAAATGGATAGCTATGGTTCTTTCCTACACCCTTCCTGCACATCCCTCCCTGCCTTTTGATTTGTTTTTCCCTCTGCTTGTCCCCATTTCACCACTTTCATATCTCCCCTTTTTTCTTTTCTTTATATTTTTTAAGTGCGGAGCTGCATGGTGCACCATATCATGCTGCTTTGCTTAGCTCAGCTAAATAGAGCTATAATGAGTATATGTGTTTTGAACATTGTAAGTCACATGTACAAAATAAACATCTCTGCCATGTTTTGAACCAAAACCTATCACACCTGCAGCACATTGCATTAAACCACCACACCACTCAACTCTTAATTAAAACAGTTGGTTTAAACAAATCATTGTAATTGCCAATTACACTCATACGATGTGTTTCAGTTGAGCTGCATGCCGCGCCACACTGCACAAACTGGAATAAACAGTAATGGAAAAATTGGGAGTGTACCATGGATTCTGGTGCAATAGTACAATTGTAGACAGCCAAATACATGATAATGGATGTAACTGAGACCAGTGATAGGAGGTAAATTTGCCATTTTATCAGCAGCATGTAGAAAGTCAGCTGCTAAGACATTCATGGCCAAATACATGTTCAACTGGGACTCTGGTGCAGAAATACATCCATATAAAACCATGTACATACTGATGGATGTAGAAAATGTCTGTCACAGCCTGTTTGTGTGTACATATATCTTGCAAGTACATTTGCTGTAGTGGTTATTCAGTAGCTCAGTTTGTTAAATGACTTGTATACAGTACATTTTGCCACACACAGTATTGGGTTCAAATCCAGTGTTGTGCTGCATTTTAATTACATTATTGTAAAGACAGCAATGAATGGATCACTAATACACTGTTTATCCACACAAAGCATTACCAATTAAATAGCTGCTTTCAATGCATGACGTCACAGGCCTGCAGGTAGGGACATACTTCACATATCCGTATAGCAGTACTATATGTCGCCTAGTTCTCTGTTATTGACACAGTTGCCTAACATCCGTACCTTAAACACATGCCATAACTAGAGTGTAAAGGGTACCCTCACCCTGGCACTGCCTCTACAACAGGGCTGACTCAGCTGATACAGAGACACCTACAGTTTGTTGTTTTCCAAAGTGTTCACACTCTTGGCCTATGTCTATTGCCTGCAGCAGCAGCTGCAGCCTGTGATACACACAGCTCTGTGTAAAGGTTTCTGCTGTAGACCTACCCTCTGTGATGATGTAGTCTCCTCACCCCAGTAGTGTCCCTCTCAACAGCTAAGAAAGGGATGCGGTCTAAATGTCATTGGCTAATGATAGTGCAATTCAGCTGCTTTGGCTGCAATTAGCATTTCAGAACCACAGATTGGATTAGAAGTAATCACCTGCTGATGAGAACCATGTTTAAAAGGCAGGCAGCTGGCTATGGGGAACCATTCTGTATGAGACATTACTCACACACTGTACTCCTTTGTGAAACTTTATGAGACACACAGTTCAACAGAAGAGTACTGTACTCTAGCAGGTATGTAACAGTTTTTTGTGTATAACAGGATTCAGATGGGAGGATAAAGGTATGGGAAATAGGGATTACAGCAGTAAGACAATCATAGACCTGTGGTAATGACATATTAGCAATACCCTGCTAACTTCCACCTAAAGGGGATGTAAAATACATCAGGGTGGCATTATCTTTTGTCAGTGTGGCACACTGGTGTTGTCAGACTGTCCCTATATAGTGGTTGTTAAAGCACACTGCTATTTGTCTGGCACTGCTTCAATGACATATTATTGTGTGGTTGGCCTTAGAGGACACACCAGTGGACTTGAGTGTTGGGTGTATGATCGTACAGTAGAAGCTGTCATGGCATACAGGGAATAACTTGGTAATGCCCCTATCTCAGTTGTATCCACACTGTGGGTTATGCCATGTGTGAGCAAGTAGTGGATAGTGCCAGCCATTTTGCCCTTGCTATATCTGTACATAGTGTGCGTCCATGTATCTGATCCTGAAATGTATTCCCCTTGTGTTGTCTTTCAGGAATATTGTACCACAGATGATACCCACCTTTCTTGGATGCAGAGAATGGGATAAGCTTGCAAGGACTAAGGCAGCATCATGAAATCCTGTTATCCAGAGGGAGACATAATAGGGAACATTGGGCTGCATTGTGGTCAGACCTTGTCTGTGCCGTTAATGTCATGAGCGAGCAGGGCAGGACATATGAGCAGGTTCGACACTGAGCAACTGATATGATTAATACTGCACATCGATAGGCAGCGGATATAGCCAGGGACCGTGCTGTCACCAGTGGAGGGCCTGCAGCAGAACAACAACTTTCAGCTACTGAGGAATTCCTGGCATACCTAAGCTCATGCGACAGCACTCAGGCATCCATCACACCATACATCCATACATCGTGGAGGTGGGTGCCACAGTTTCCACAGCTGAGGAGCATGCAGGTAAGCTTACTGTGATCAGTATTGTAATACTTAGCAGTCAGTGTGTTAGGCTGTAGATACATTAATGTGGGAACCAAGTATTTGTTCTTTGGGGGGGGTGTAACCTTAGGTATACACTCCTACGCAGATTGGGACCAATACAACAAGTAACACAGTAGCCACTGTAAATGTGAGATATATGGACATATTACCTTGTTGTGCTGCAACATGCAGTGGTACTGACATTAT